>NC_054386.1:62908873-63116373 GCF_017654675.1 Xenopus laevis
CTCTCAAATAAATGTATCTCCTTTCTAGACTTAGAAATTGAGATTAATGACCAGGGAGAGCTCCAAACAAAAAACTTTAGAAAAACAACAGCTACCAACTCACTATTGACCTACTCAAGCTTTCATCCGCATTCAGTAAAGAAATCAGTCCCCACAGGCGAATTCCTAAGGCTTAAACGGAACTGTTCCTCAAGAGAGATATTTAAGGAAAAGGCTATCAAACTGAAAACTAGATTGAAACAGAGAGGGTATTCAGGAAAAGTGGTAAAAAAAGCCTATCATAGAGCCCTTTATACGGACAGATCTGAATTATTGGTAATAAAAGATAAACAACAAGATACCAATAATACCGTACGATTCATCACCACCTACAATACGAATAGCACCGAAATACAAGCTATCCTCAATAAGCATTGGTCTATACTTCGAGAGGATAATACTCTTCTGTTCTATTCTGAAAGACAATGTGAACATCAGTTACAGAAGAAGTCCTAACCTAAAACATCACGAGATCGAAAGCCTCCTAACAGAGGGTTTTCCCCATGTGGGGAATGTAATATGCGTGACAAGGGTATAAGGACCTCTTTTTTAAGGATAGAAAAAACATGACATCAATAGCTATATCAATTGTAGGACTCAAGGGGTGATATACTGTATAGAGTATCCATGCCAGATGAAATATATAGGCATGACGACCCAAATGCTTAAAGTGAGAATGCAGCAACATTGCAGGAGATATGAAAACGAAAGATCATACGATGTCCACAGTAGCACAGCACTTTAAAAGATTTCACAGCATGGACCCTTCCAAATTACGATTCTGGGCCCTAGAAAAATTAAACCTCGGAATACGAAAGGTAATATGGAACAGGCTCTCCTCAGACGGAAAACCTATTGGATTTTTAAGATGGATACAGTGTCCCCAAGGGGAATTAATGAACATAATTTATATACACCTTTTATTTAATGGAAAAACTAAAAAAACAAAATAATATAACTAAAATGTTAAGGGAATGCATGTTAGTTTTAATTCATATATATTAATAAAATTATTTGATTTTAAAAATTTAAAAAGTTAAAAATGGGCAATTACATGCATCTCTGAGTTTTAGCTTATAATAATATGTAGTCCAAATTAATTGCAGAATAAATGGCAGGACGTTCTAAAGGTGTTGATAACATTAGGAGGAATGATCTTGTCCCTGCAGATTGGTTAAGACTGATCAGGTGACGGCTCCCACAATAATGATGCAGCGCAGGATGACAGCGCATGATGAGCGATAGTCCCATAGTGTAGCTATCGCGTGATTTAGCTTGTGACGTCACACCCGGAAGTTACATAAGTGCAGGTACCGGAACGCCTGGCATTCGCCTTGAGAAAGCATTACTTGCGAAACGCGCGTTGGCGAACTCTGCCTTTTAATAGCCTTTTAACAATGACTTTAAACTAAAAACTTTTTTAACAGCAATTTTTAGCTTTAAGCTCTTAACTTATTAATAGAATTGGTCAAGGGGGGGCGGTTATTTGGTGGCAAACAGCACTCAAACCCTACTCTTTTCTCCTCTCTGTCTATTGTATCCCGCACTGGGATTCTCAAGGGGACCAGGATTTGTGGTTTTGTGAGGATTAAATAGGTCTTCAAATAAGATAGGGCCAGAGTTAAATATCGAGACCACAGTCCTGTTGTTTCCTGCCTATCTTTGCTTTGTGGTGTCCCAGGGATAGTAAAATCAATAGGTAGAAAGTTTTGGGACAACTCCACCTCTCTTTATATCCTTTTCCGACTTTTATATCGGGTTGAGTTGCTGGGTAATTGATTTATTGCTAATTAAGTTGGTTTACTAATTTATATATTTATCCCTCACTATTTATCACGTCCCTGGTCGTAGTAACGCACTTGCACTTTAAGTTTAATTCATTTAATAACTTTATAACACTTATGCACTTTGGGCAGTGGATCAATTGTAAAGGAGTGATTTAATGGTAGAAATGAATTGATTTGGCCTGCCTTTTGTAAGATTCGAATGAATTAGCACGGAAGAAGCATTTGAAATTAATTAGTATTAATTTTAACTAATTCAATTACTCACTATTTATATTTTTAAGATCCTACAGTCATAGAATTTATTTAAAATATTTAGTAAGTGGATGAATTTTGAATTTTTAAAAAAATAGAAGTGAACCAATGAATTACTAGTCAGAAGAGGGGTTTTTCTTTTCTTTTTTCTTTTTTCGTTATCTACTATTGCACTGATTGAATCAGACCTCTCTACCGACTGAAGCAATAAATTAGTATTAAGAGTGTCTTTTCTTGCAATTAAAAAGACAACATTAGCATGCAAAGACAGTGTTATGATAGCTGTAAAAGAAGGTTTAATTAATTTATGGTGTCAATATCTCTTTAAAGGTATGTCCCTAATCAATAATCTGTCAAGTGATTTGTATAGAAGGTTCTATGTATGAGGTAACACCCTGAATATAATAAGAGCACTTTATTTACAGCATTGCCTACAATTCATTTCTTTTATTTCACTGTAAATTGCTTGATCATATTTAAGGTATGTATTCAAAAAAATGTTGCCATGGAAATGAAAATTGGCATTTACAGCTTTATAATAGGAATATAATCATATTCATTACACTCTGCAGTCCAGCATTATATATACTATAGAATATTTCTAAGCTAAAGCAGGCTGTGCATTTGTTTTTTGTAAAACCTGGTTTATAGATTACATTCCACTTTGATTCTTTGTTCTCTCCATTTAATCAATTATATACTTTTGAGAGCTTTACACTACTAAGTTAGTTGTACTAACATTATCTTGCTCTGATGATCCTAACACTATTCTTTTCACAAGTTATTTAACATTACTGCAAGCTGTGGAGAGGAAAAAGAGAAACTGGCACAATACGGACATTCTGTTTCCTTTAATATGCAATGTAGCCTGTTTTTCACAAAGTCCTGATCACATAATGATCGATGACATCTAACCCCATCTTTATTCAATATAATAGCTGAAAGTTAAAGTATGGTAATAATTATTGCAGTGGGGGGGGGGAGAATGTAACACTGTGTAACTGATCTCCAGTGCACAGTGTGGAAGAGTTAAAGACTATAGATTTTTAACATTGGATCATTGCCTAAGGCCCAGCAGCTATCTCCATCCTTGACTGAGCAAGCAAGAGTAGTGGAAATGGCATGCTGAGTACAGAGGTGCACACAACGGGGAGAGCAAGACAAAATTATATCTAATTAGAATTCCTTCCGGCTGTATCAACAGGTCTGAAAAAGGCAGTAATTAAGCCATCACTGTGAAAATGTGTCATTTCCACCATTTTTTTTTAGATAAAATGAGATAGTTTTAAATCAACCTTCAGAAAAATGGTCCATTACGAAATTTTAAAAACCCTTTTTTATAATGACAGGAGTGTAATTCATCCTTATGAAAGTGAAACAATTAGTATAACTGCCTCTTAAAATATTTTTTTTCAACAAAATGTTAGATGGTATAACTACATTTCCACGAGCTTGGAAAATCAGCTAATGAATCAAGATGGAAACATATGTGATTTGTTATATAGTTTTATAGTTTTAGTTAAAGCACCTGAATCGAGCTGGTGAATGTAGGTCTGCTGTCGACAGCGACGACCTTTAACAAGTTCACCTGCAGAGTCAAATTCCTTGACATTCTATATCCATCCACAACAACTCTTCCTTTTGTGAATACTACAACAATATCCTCAAGCAATATCAGCATTGTTTCTAGAACTGTTCTCCTGGTATTGCTGAACGAACTACTGTATATCTGACAGTATTGTTCAGTAACGGTTGTTTAATAGTCGTGTAGCAGCAAAGTGAAGATGGATAGCCTATTGCATTTTCTGCCACTCAAAGGCAGAACTGAAGAAAAAGATGTTTTACTACATAGGTTTGGTCATTTAAAATTTTTGCATATGGTGATGACCTCTCCGGTCTATGGTTACCTGGGACAGGAACAGCTAGGTGCTTTTCTTGAACTGGTTTAGAGCCAGGCCTGGGGACAGCTCTTCTGAGATATCTTCAGGATCACTGGAACAGGTAGACTTCCTTGTAATTAACATTGATGCTTGTATTCTGATATTGTCAGATTCTACTAGCTGTCATAGCTTGGGCGACTTTTCTGCTAGACCAACTTAAGTCTTAAAGGAGAACTAAAGCTTAACCAAAGAAGTAGGGCAGAAAAGTTGTACATTAGGTATTGGGTTTCTGTACCAGGCCAAGGCAACCACAGCCCTTTAGCAGTAACGATATGTGCCTCTGAAGATACTCCAGTAGCTTCCACATCTTCTTTTCTGCAGATTTACTGCTCATGCTCTGTGCTGCTGTGAGTTACTCAACTTAGGGCTGATTAGTAAATAATTATTGATGCGTGGCAGCTCAGAGACCAGTGTAATTTGTATACTAATTTAATCAATTTCCATGACAGGTAAACCTAATTTTCTGCTTGATGATTTGTAAAGACCCCTAAGCTTAGTTTCTCTAAAGCTGCCCAGAGCCCACTGTGCTTGTCACAGACCCCCCTAACAAAATCCATGATGGGAAACACCTGTATCAATTTAAAGGCCCGGATCAAAACTACTATAGAAATGCTGAACCTTTAGGCTGATTCAATAAGTTTGATATATATAAAATATGGTATTTCTAGACATATTCATTTTAGGGTTTAGTTTAGTTTAAAGCAAAACTAAAGCTCAACAAAGAATTAGACTAGATATGCTAAAGTTTATGTTTTAGCTTCTGTACCATACCAAGGTCACTAGAGCTGAAGAGTTATAATCAGACATGTAGCATCAGCTTCTGTGACAGATGTAACCTCACTTTCTGCTAACGTTTTCATGATTGCCAACAATACCCTAAGCTTAGCCTTATAACAGTAGCCAAGAGCATGTGCAGTGGCACTCAAAAGATGGCCGAACAAGATTTAAGACTTAATATTTACTTAGTAAGAATTAATAATTACTGCACTGCTGAACCTCTGGGCTGGTACTGGAAGTTCAGTACATTAAATAAAGCCTTTCCAAGCCATATCAAATTTTTTAAAATTAATTATACCCGAGGCTGCAAAATGTTTGAATCCAAAAATACTCCATCTTCAACCTGTCATGGTCCTGTAGATGTCAATGGCAGAGGTCCTATTTGCAATTTGAAGATATTATTGTCTGTGCTTGGTTTCGAATGATAATCCATACATTTCGGACTTTTCAGGCATCAATCTAAAGAGTTTGTGGTTTTTGTGCGACAATCCGAAAAAGTTGTGGTTTTTGTTAATCCCTTTTTTCTAGTCTAGTTTTGTTTAATTAATCAGAACCCGATTTTAGTAAACAACCCCCTAGTTCTCTCTAAACTATATATTTTTTATTTTCCTTTGTTGTAGCTCATGGGAAATAATGCAAGATAAATGAGCAATGATATTTCTTTTGGAAGGCTCTTGTCGCTTTTGTAAAGGCATTAGTGACAGTAAATTTTGCCTTGTTTTGTTCCTGTGTGAATGATTGTTGCTTATGGAATGGAAAAGAATGTGCATGGTGGGATGCATTACAATGTTCTTGATAAAACAAAGTAGGATGCTCATGGTTTTTCTGTAATGCTTTAAAATGTTTAATGTGCAATGGCATTCTGTAGAATGTGCATATCAGAATGTTTTTATGTGTGCATACTGGAATAAAAGGATCCAATATACAGTTGTGTCTAGGATTAAAATACTGGGAACAGTGATGTGTGACCTTTTCATCAAAACTCATATCTAAAATCAGCTGAAGTTTAATGTTTTCGTGAAGACTTTTCTACACAAATGACTGTATCACATAGGTTACAGAACACTTCGGGGTTATTTACTAATGGACAATTTTTTTTCTGGTCAGCATTTTAAAGGGTAAAACACAATTTTTTCATAGAAGAAAAAAACGAACATTTTTCTAACTGTATTAAACCCTGCTAAAAATTGGAATAAAAAATACTCCATCTCAAACCTTCCGAGGTCACATAGAATTCAATAGCAGATGTCCCTTTTACAGTTGGAAGATATGATTTGCGCTGGGTTTCATACAATAATCTGAATAATATGTGGTTTTCAGCCGATAAGTCAAAAGAATCAGAGTTTTTGGGTGTGAAACTCTAAAAAAAAGTGTAAGATTCGTATTTTTTCACAATTTTTCTTTTTTCTCTCACTAGATTTTTTTTATGTTATAAATAAGGTAAAAATGTGGATGGAAGTTTGGTCGAAGTGGTTTTAATTACAGAATGAGAAATATTCGGATTTTAGTAAATAACCTACTTACCCTCATGATGAACATTTACTTTATTTCATCAATAAGACTATGTCACAATTGCACCAGTTATATCAGAATCATCACACCGAGGACAGACCCAGTAGAAGGACTTCTGGACACTGATGTCAGTTTAACCAAATAGTTCATTGACACCATGTGGATGCTGCCAGGTAGACCCTCCTGATACAATTAAGAGTATGCTAGAAGATACTAATTCATACCAGAAATTGTCCACTAATCCCCTCTTTTCTATACAAAAAACCATTAAGAACTGTGTTGATGAGGCTTTGACACTGGAAATTATTGACAATAAACTGGCATCATATTTGATACAAATTGACCCCATTACTCCAGTGCTATACATACTCCCAAAAATCCATAAAAACTTGGACAAGCCCCCAGGCAGGCCAATTGTGGCTGGGGTAAATTCAGTATTTTCGCCTTTGGTCAAGTTTTTAAATAGGGTTCTTCGGGAGTATGTGTTTCATACCAAATCATATATCAGAGACACCTCTGATTTTTTTTAAAAAAATTGGCAATATTCAAAATATATCCCCAAGTATATTGGAATATACTGGTTACCCTTGATGTGGAGAGCCTCTACACCTCTATCCCACATGATAGGGGTTTAGAGGCTGTCATTGAATATCTGAATAATGGTAATTCACTTGATGGAGCACAGAAAAACTTTTTAGTGAAATTATTACAAATTGTGTTATAAAAAAATAATGTTTTATTTCAAGATGATTTTTATTTACAGATCAAAGGAACTGCAATGGGTTTGAATGTTGCCCCGTCCTATGTGAATATCTTCATGGATGTGTTTGAAACAAATTTTGTATATACAGATGAGGATTTCCAATGGTACTGTAAATGTTGGTATCGCTACATAGATGATATCTTCGCAATATGGACGGGGCAACACTCAGACCTAGTCAGGTTTGTGGATAGATTAAATAAATGTATTCCTCATGTAAGGTTTACAATGCACTTGATGGGGACAATATTCCATTTTTGGATGTGATGGTGGAGAACAGAGGAAATGGATGTTTAACAACTGATATATTGGTCAAAAAAACATACAGAAATACCCTTTTAAGATATGACTCTTTTCATCCACCATACACAAAAAAGTCGCTGCCTCAGTCGCAATTACTAAGAGTGAGAAGGATAGTGAAAGATAGTGAACAGCAGACAGTGAGAGTAAAAGAAATGAAAGAGAAGTTTAAACAGAGGGGATACCCAGACAGGATATTGGAACAAGCAGGAAGTGATACAAGAGAACATAAGACATATAATAAAAAAGAACGACAGGTTAAAAGGATTCCCTTTGTGAGTAGATTTAATGTCTTAATGTGGGGAAATCTCAAAAATACTGAGAAAGGAGTGGGGTTTGTTGGCTAAAAATCTACCCGAAAAAAAATGATTTTAGTGCCCCACTAATTTTAGTGCCCCACTAATTTAAAAATTGAGTAATATAACTTATGATGACAGCTAGGGGTCAATATTCCCCAGACTATATAAGGTCATGTGCCTCAATGGTGTGTTGGTTACACCTGTAGTACCTTGTTAACCCATCTGTGCTGTGCCATAGACTTTCCCTTGCCTTTTCCCACCTTTGAGCCTGCTTATCCAGACCCAGATTTGTGGAGAGGCCACCAAAGCCAGGACCTAGAGCAGAAGGATTTTAGGGGGCAGCATGCTGCCCAACCACACCCACATTGTTTCAGAAACACTGGAGATGCACAGGAGATACAATAGTTTTTTACATTTCCTGTGCACCAATCGCAATTGCTCTGGTCCCGATGATGAAAATTTGCGCGAATAAAGGGGAGGGGATGGAAGCAATGAATGTCAGCGGGTCTAGGGGTGCCCACTATGTAAATCCGGGCCTGTGCTTATCCATCTATTAATTCTGATTATATACATCTGACCCTAAAGCCCATCCTTCCTAATTTGTACCATAGGCTAACCCTATCACCCCAGAACCCTCCTACCCTTGAAGCCAATGTGCAAGCAAGTTCCTATTTTCATAAATGGTGGAAGGAATAATGAAAGTCTTCTGTACATCTGAAGGTCATACACTTCTATTCATGTAGAAATAAAGTATACAGATGAAAATACTCCCTGCTAACACACCCAGATCCACCATTATGACTCCCAATACTGACAGCTGCTCTATCAGCATGACCTGGCCCTGTGTTCTATGAAACCCGAGGCTCCTTCTCAAAGGAGTTCTTCCTGGAAGGAATTAAAATCAACTGTAAAATGGATACAAAATGTGAAAGATATTGTGTGGGTCTGTTACACAGGCCATAGGTCAGCTGTCCTCCATCCAATCCATTTGAAACCTGACAGAGAAAGGGGTTTGTAGTTAGCAACAGAAATAAAGAAAGTGGTTTGGAACTTTGCCCATTTATCTTCCCGCAGTCCAAAAGGCAAGTTCCTGTGTCCTACACAAGCCAAGCAACTCCTAGCACCCTCAAGTATCATGTGATTGGCTAGAAGGTATAGGTCAGAGGCAGTTCGACAGCTTATGTGTACAGATTGGGAGTAAACGCTATTAAACATGGACTATGTGTGTAAAAAGGCATATACAGTATTGCATTTATATGGGTTTTTTTTTTTAACTCACCTAAGTGCATTTTTATCAGCTGTAAGCACAACCCTTTATGTTATTGTCTCCTGAATGCACATCAAGAGCTATGAAAATGCCTCATGGGGAATATAAAAAATGCACTGAAACACAAACGCAATAAAACGCAACCCTGAATGCTCATGAGTAAAAGGAGGTAGAATATAATGGACTGAATTAGCTAATGTGTTTAGGTGTGCTCAAACCTGCATCTCAAATGCACATCAAACACATAAAACAACGCCTGTGTATAAATGCATTAATACTTTGTTTTTCTGACTAGGGTAGCCACCCAGCTGGCATTTGCCTTGCCTAGCCAGTAAAACACCATCTGAGGCTGATAAATGTGTAATTCCCTATTGTTCTACCCCTTGCACTCCCATTAAAATCTAATCCAACCCTTGCTCCCATTTCAGGCATCTTAACCATTTTTCCACTGGTCTTTGCTCGGATTCTTCAAATCACCCAACGCTTGCCCGTCACACATAGGATAGTGTAGGCAGTAAGAAGTAATTTGAGACTAAAGAAAAAGTAGTTTTCACCATTAAAAGAGAAAAATCCTACACATCCTTAGCATCTGGGGAACAAATAGGAGTCAGCAGCACTGCTCTGCATCAGCCCAAGGAAGCCATAAATATGTCAGTCTTACTCACCCATTAGATAACATAGTATTGGCTTCTGTTATACATTTTGAGGTGGGAACTTTGCAATGCAAACATTTATATCATAACATTACCAGTAACTAAAGTAGAATAAAAGACACATCAAGTTCAGCCCCTCAAATGAAAGCAATATAAACAGATTGTTGCCTTCAGCTATACAGAATAAAGCCAAACCAATGTACAAAGAATAAGCAGGACTATAGTTCTATTGGGTTTATAGTGCAGCCACTGAGTTAGCAGGAAAACCGCAGATAAGCTTTACTTCCCAGAGATATCAATGTCATACAGTATAGAGAAAGTAATCTGGAGTCTGATATGTTATTTGTAGCCCTTGGGTGAAATCACAAGAACAGACTTATTCATATTTGTGTTTGTATAAGGCAAGTGATATCCCAAGACATATGAGTGCTGTAGTTCAGCAACAGCTGGGCAATCACAGGTAGCAGATCCCTGCATAGGGAGGGAGCGACTATATCACCATACCTGACAGGCTGCAAGCTGCGTCTTGCTGTGATTGATATGCTCTGTTGGAATCCCATGCTGTTTACTGATCCCAGTTCAAAAAGCCGTAACCATTTCTGCACCTACTGCCTTAAAGGAGAACTAAAGCTTTTCTAAAGAAGTAGCTAGAAATGTTGTGCATTATGTTTTGTGCTTCTGCACCAGC
Source organism: Xenopus laevis (assembly GCF_017654675.1). NCBI lineage: Eukaryota > Metazoa > Chordata > Amphibia > Anura > Pipidae > Xenopus > Xenopus laevis. Next base: position 62,919,148 of record NC_054386.1, read on the forward strand.
CCAAGGCAACCACAGCCCTTTAGCAGTAAAGATCTGTGTCTCTAAAGATGCCCCAGTAGCTTCCCATCTTCTTTTCTGCTGATTCACTGCACATGCTCTGTGCTGCTGTCACTTACTGAGCTTAGGGACCCACTCACAATATACAGTATACATAGAATAGAAATGTCACAATATAAGGCTGATTAATTAATACAGATAATTACTACATGACAGCACAGAAACCAGTGCAACTAGAATCAAAATTTAACAATGAGCCCTGTAGAATCAACTTATATTACAGGCCAACCTCATTTTCTGCTTGATAATTTCCGACGACCCCTAAGCTTAGCAATTGGACCCCACTAGCTGGAGGTTCTTATCTTTATATACAATGTTTACCAGATGCAACTATAGCCTAGTCACTAGGCTATTTACCAGATGCAACTTTGATTTAGCCTAGTCACTTACCTTGTGTCAGCCAGGGGGCTGACACAAGGTAAGTGACTAGGCTAAATCAAAGTACAATACTGCTTAACACACCAGCAGGAGTAGCATGAATTCTTCTATTCAAGCAGAGGATGAGGCAAGGATTCTGATAATATACATTTTCTATTACTAATGAATAGTGATGGGCGAATTTATCCGCCAGGTGCGAATTCGCGGTGAATTTGCGCAATTCGCTGCCAGCGAATAAATTCGTGAAATGGCCACGAAAAAATTCATTTTCACCAAAAAACGGACACCGGTGTCAAAAACGTTTCGCGCGAAATTCGCAAATTTTCCTGTGAATCGAAACGCCACAAATTTGTCCATCACTACTAATGAAACCCAGTCGCTTAACTAGCCATTTGCAAACAAAAGTAGCAGCTGCAATCACAGGGGAGCCTGCGCATATTGGGAGGTCCAGAAAGGACCCAAATTCCCCTGACACCCTTCCTTCTTCTTGCAACCATGCTGCCGGATCCATTCGTTTGTGGAAATGGGAGGGAGGGGGTTGTAGAAATGTAACATAGAGGGGGCTGTAAAACTCTTTTTTCAGGGAGGAATGACTGGAGTAATGTTGCGCTGTCCTCAGCCTTGCCTTGTAGTACAGGTATGGGATCTGTTATCCGGAAACCCGTTCTCTGGAAAGCTCTGAATCACAGAAAGGCTGTCTACCATAGACTTCATGGTAATCAAATAATCCAAATTTTTCAAAATAATTTCCTTTTTCTCTGTAATAATAAAACAGTAGCTTGTACTTGATCCCAACTCATATATGATTCATTCTTATTGGAAGCAGAATCAGCCTATTGGTTTTATTTAATGTTTCCATGATTTTCTGATAGACTTAAGGTATGAAGATCCAAATTACGGAAAGATCCCTTATCCGGAAAACTCCAGGTTCCAAGAATTCTGGATAACAGGTCCCATGCCTGTACTAGAATGCAATGCCAACTTTATGTTAATTCTGTCTTTGTCCAAATAAATAATATACTCCTTAAACATGAAATGATCATTGCAGAGGGGTAGTAAATACAAAATAGCACAATTCAGATACAGAGCTTGTATCCCCCCCCCTTCTTCATCTTCTGTACCCCTGATACTTTTTGATATTGAAAACTTAATAAAAAGAGATTTAACAGATACAGAGCACTGTCATATTACTAACAATACTTTTAGGGCCACATTACCAACAGTTATTCCATATCTAACCTTTAGGGCAGAGACACACGTGGAGACTAGGCTTGCCACCCGGCCGGTATTTTACCAGCCTAGCCGGTAAAACAACTACCAAGGCCAGGGCCGGCAGTGCCAGACCAGGAAAGCTGGGCGCCTGAGGCTGCCTGGTCAGCCGTGTCGCCCCCACCCGCATGTGCGCCTAAACGAGCGAGAGCATGCACATGAACAGACGCAAAGATCATCATCATCATCATCATTTATTTATTTATATAGCGCTGTCAAGATACGCAGTGCTTTACTGCAGTTATAGCAAACAGGGAATAAATGGTGGATAACAGACAAGGATTACAGAGTACAATAGGGTTTACAAACTAAAAGGTTAGGGTACAATTGAGACATTAGGATTGTATAAACACTTTGTCATTTTTGATACAGCAATGATTAATTAAGGTACATCAAATAGGCCTCTTTAAACAGATGGGTCTTTAAGGAGCGCTGGAAAGTTTGGAAGGAAAGAGAAAGTCTGACAGCTTGTGGCAGAGAGTTCCAGAGAAAAGCAGAAGCCCGAGAGAAGTCTTGTAGACGAGAATGGGCAGAAGTGACCAGAGGAGAAGTGAGACGAAGATCAGAAGCAGAGCGTAGGTTTCGTGAAGGAGTGTATTTGGAGATTAGAGATGAAATATAGGGAGGGGTTTCATTATTAAGGGCCTTGAATGTTAAAAAAATGAGCACATGCGTGCATGAACAGGTGCGCACTGATGCAGAGCTTGTCTGTGCCGGAGGTAACATTTGCCAGACTAGGGGTAGGCGTCAGGGAAGGTACGTGCCTGACGCCGCCCAAACTTTGCGCCCTAGGCACGTGCCTCTTCTGCCTACCCCTAGTTCCGGTGTATTTGCTGGTAATTTGTAATACCCTTAAGAAAAAGCCCTTGGCCCTTAAGAGGAGACATGCAAGCTACACATCATTGGTATGACCATGAGAATGGAATCGAATGCAATTTGTAAACTTACTTACTCCAAATCCTTTTAGGGCAGAGACACACGTGGAGATTCGGGGAGATTAGTTGTCCGGCGACACATCGTATCTTCTTCATGTGACTAATCTCCCTGAACTGTCGCGTGATGTTTCCTCGCAAGGCAACTTCGGGAAACAAAGTGCTCCGAGTGCAATCGGAGCAGCGATTTTACTCGCCCAAAGAAAATGCAATTTGTCGCCAGGCCACTAATCTCCCCGAATCTCCACGTTTGTCTCTGCCCTTAATGGTGAATACTGCTGGGGTACTAAACCTGGTACCACTCATCACTGGAGCCTAATTTGCTCCCATCCATCCTTGTTATTTAACAAAGTCTGTAACAGGATAACAAGCCTTACAACCGTCCATGTTCTGGTGTGATCTCAAGAGCTGAATCTAGATCTCCTTGCATGGGTGCCTCCTGCATGGGGATTTCCTAAGTGCGTTGAACTCTGCTACATTTTCCTAGGGAACATATCAGAACAGTTCAATATTAATGGATTATTAGTAAAGAAACCCTTTATATTCTCTATTTAACTGGAATAAATACTGTTAAGCAAGCTGGAAGCTGTAGCCAAAAAAACATGTTCTTTGGTCCTATAAGTGGAACTGGAAGCATTAAATATACATTTTCTAGACCAGATAACCTAACAGTAACTCCAATCTTCTTATGTTTAATTCCAGTATAATAATGGCAAACTGAACCTGCACAGAAGTTTTTCTAGGGTAGGACTACACGGGCGTCTTTGGCGTGATCCAACGCGCTGCGCAAAATGCAGGCAGCGTGCAGCGTCGGCATCCGACAGTCGTGTCACATTGGATCAACGCTGCAACACCATCCGACACTGCTATTGCTTACCTTATTTCTGTCACATTCCAACTTGACCCCTGCGTTTTTGCACAACGCGTCGGATCGTGCCGAAATGCCGCGTAGTCCTACCCTTTTGGTAAAAGCATAATGACTAACAGTGCTGGTAAGTAATCAGTCAGTGGTCTGCCCTCTTGTATCTCTAATTCAGTTTAGGGCACCCACTTTAGAGAAGTAAGGGGGAGGGGAGCTCTTGCTTGTTTTTCTTCATTCTCTCATCTTAATTTTCATTTTGCGTTTCTTTCTTCTTAATAATCCAGGTTCTCATTAAAAAAATGGAAAATGAGTACAGGTATGGGACCTGTTATCCAGAATGCTCGGGACCTGGGGCTTTCTGAATAATGGATCTTTCCATAATTTGGATCTTCATACCTAAAGTCTACTAGAATATCATGTAACCATTAAATAAACCCAATAGGCTGGTTATATCTCAGTTTGTATCAAATACAAGGTATTTTTTTTATTATAACAGAGAAAAAGGCAATCAGTTTTAAAAATTTTCATTATTTGAAAAAAATGGAGCCTATGGGAGATGGCCATCCCATAATTTCTGAGCTTTCTGGATAACAGGTTTCCGGATAACAAATATGATACCTGTAATACGTTTCTTTGAGGCATGAGCTGGTCATATTATGGGTGGCCATACCGGATAAGATCTGCTCGTTTGGAGGTCGCTAAACAAGCAGATCTTTCCCCGATATGCCCACCAATGGCAAGGCAATATCATGTTAATCTGAACGTTCGGCCCTAGGAGCTCCAACGGATTGTAGGACCACATCAACTACTCAATGTGGTCCTCGATCGCCAGAAAAATCAAACTTACCCGATCGATACCGTTGCCAGATATCGATCGGGGAGACCCGTCAGAAACCCCCATACCCTGGCAAATAAACTGCTGAATCTGTCTAAAGGACTAATATCGGCAGTTTTAATATGCCCGGGTATGGCCACCTTAAAAGAGTGGTTCACCTTTGAGGTATTGGCCTTTTTCTTCTGACCCTTTCCAGCTTTAAATAAATAAGGCTACTCATTTATTAATATTGCTAGTTTTTATTACTCGCCTTTATATTTGGGCCTCTCCTATTCATATTCCAACCTCTTATTCAAATCAGTGCATGGTTGGTAGGATAATTTGGACCGTAGTAACCAGACTGATAAAACTGTCAACTGAAGAGCTGCTGAATAAAAAGCAAAATAACTCAAAAACCACCAATAATGAAAAATGAAAACCAATTCCAAATCGTCTCAGGATATCACGATCTACATCATCTAAAAGTTCATTTAAAGGCGAACAACCCCTTTAAGCCATCTATGTGAATTACGTTAGGCTCATTGAACTGTGTCTGTCTGTCTGCTGTCTGCATATGGCCTAAAAATACACATTCCCACTTAAAAGACCCCAATCATTGGAAAATGGATTTCTCCTTCAGAGGTGTGAGCTAATACAGCCAGTTAGGGAAAACTCTTGTGTGCCCAAAAAATTCTTACAGTAAGTAAGTGCTATGCTGCTGTGCCAAAAGGGAGCTTTGCCATATCCAGTAGTATGCATGCATTTAATGAGTGAGTCTCCTTGCACATTCACCCAAATCTGTGTTTAACTCTTCCATCCCCAACTGCAGGGTGAAAGAAGGTAGAACCAGGATTTCAACAAAACCAGATGGGACTTATCCTCCAATAGTATGGGCCCAATTATTTGCAAAATACACACATAATTGTATTAAGGAGTAAAGATAAAAGGCAATATTTATTTAACTACCATGCCACAGATACTTAAAACCATTTAAAATAAATAAAAAACAGCGCTGCGCTGGGTTCAGGGATCCCTTTAACCCCAAATAACCACTTATAAAGAGGACTCCTCTATGTAGGATTTGGTGGAAATTTGATTATGTCTAGGTGGCTCAACAGCCAGTATTCCAATCAAGCGTTAGTAGATACACATGTAAATCCAATTGTTCATGTGAGGGAACGAAAGTGCATCCTTATAATTCACATCCGCAAGATATTGCAGAGAAGAAAATCCTGGTTATATAACACTGAATAGCGTGCTGCAGCTTAGTGAAGGTTACTATCTCCCGCGGGTACAATAGTCCCCGTGATGGTTTGCGGTGCAAAGCCAGTATATCAGGTTTAATGTCTTTGCGGGTAACTGGATTTGCCAATGTCTACTGTCCCATCCATATATTTACAGCCGCCTATTGCTCTCAGTGGCCAGCTGAGAGGTTGCGGCTTCGTGATACTGCGATCACTGACAGTCACCGTATTGTGCCAGCCCAGGTGTAACAGTTATCCCGGCTATCACCAGACCCGAAAATAAAGGTATACAGACCACGTGTCTTTGAGAGTTTTTCACCCGATAATTTCCGCGTTCCATCAACTGGCAGGAGATCTTCTGTCTGCGCACTTAAGTTCCCAAAATAGGGGAGCAGGGTATCCCAAACGACTCAGTGTCAGCGCTGACACTGAGTCGTTTGGGATACCCTGCTCCCCTATTTTGGGAACTTAAGTGCGCAGACAGAAGATCTCCTGCCAGTTGATGGAACGCGGAAATTATCGGGTGAAAAACTCTCAAAGACACGTGGTCTGTATACCTTTATTTTCGGGTCTGGTGATAGCCGGGATAACTGTTACACCTGGGCTGGCACAATACGGTGACTGTCAGTGATCGCAGTATCACGAAGCCGCAACCTCTCAGCTGGCCACTGAGAGCAATAGGCGGCTGTAAATATATGGATGGGACAGTAGACATTGGCAAATCCAGTTACCCGCAAAGACATTAAACCTGATATACTGGCTTTGCACCGCAAACCATCACGGGGACTATTGTACCCGCGGGAGATAGTAACCTTCACTAAGCTGCAGCACGCTATTCAGTGTTATATAACCAGGATTTTCTTCTCTGCAATATCTTGCGGATGTGAATTATAAGGATGCACTTTCGTTCCCTCACATGAACAATTGGATTTACATGTGTATCTACTAACGCTTGATTGGAATACTGGCTGTTGAGCCACCTAGACATAATCAAATTTCCACCAAATCCTACATAGAGGAGTCCTCTTTATAAGTGGTTATTTGGGGTTAAAGGGATCCCTGAACCCAGCGCAGCGCTGTTTTTTATTTATTTTAAATGGTTTTAAGTATCTGTGGCATGGTAGTTAAATAAATATTGCCTTTTATCTTTACTCCTTAATACGATTATGTGTGTATTTTGCAAATAATTGGGCCCATACTATTGGAGGATAAGTCCCATCTGGTTTTGTTGAAATTTTGAAAAGTATATGTGGACACCTCCAATTAGGCCATTTCAAATTGGAGAGACACCTTGCGCAATCAATTTAAGTATATAAAAGGTAGAACCAGGTTTACACAGATTAGGTGAAATTCTCATTGGAGAAACATTTTGAATAATAAGGTAGCTGCCTGCTCTGGAGAGCTGAGAGAGATATATTCATTTATGACTACAGCCCTGGTATTACTGGACTACAGCTCTCAGAATGGTTTAACCCTTCAGAATATGTTAAACTATGCTGGTATTTGTAGTGCAAGCACAGCTGTTTGTTTTCCAAGAACAGAATTGCACCAATGTGTGAATGCATCTGCCCCACTGTGCTTTTTGGGGAAAATGTATCTTTCCCAACACTTCTTGTGATTTACACTTTATTGTATAGCATTCAATAACTGCATCACTCAATATCGGGTGCCTTCAATGCATGTTTTTCTATTAAAAAGACTTATGAGATCACTGTAATGTATTTCAAGGGGTTAGATTAATGTGGTTATGGCAGAATCAGCTATGATTTCATTTTTCTCCAGGCTACAATATATTACAATTATGGCACAAAGCAGCATGACAATTATCAAAACTTCTTCTTCTATTGAAAGATCAGTTTTATAAACTCCACCATTTTATACAGTATTTTAAAATGTTTGGTCTTCACTTTTGTCCATGTTATGTTTCCTTTTTAATTAGAATATGCTGTAACTAGTTTTAGTTTTCTCAAAACCTCATAAAATATGTTAACACAAAGACAAAATGATATGAGGGTTTTTTGTATTCTCATCTGATATCAGTCAGAGGCCTGGGTTTTTTTTATTATTACCTGTTTCTGGTAATTCCTACTGTACTTGGAGCAGAGACCTAATTAGAACAGATATTAAGGAGAGACGTCTGAGAGATATTCTCTGCTTTCTGCCATTACACCCACCTATCAGGAAGCATCATTATGCTATCCTCCTAATAACTAATGCATAATAAAACAACCAGACAATGTATTGCATAAAGACATGCTATTGAGATTCCTTGTGAAACACTGACATCTAGTGGTGTAAAGCCAGATTAAAAAAATAGACATCTAAAGACATTCAAATATTTCTTAAAGTACATTTCTAAGCCATTAATTTAATAGAAGAAACTAAATCACATGGATCAGAATAAGGCTAATACAGGAACTCTGGTTATTATTCATCTACATGTGTACTTTAACAGTAATTGAAAAGTTTTATTCTGAATCTTTTTTCTAAACTATGAATTAAAATAAAGGTATTTCCTTCAGAAATAACAAGGTACCATACGTTTATTTTCTGTTTGTACCTCAAAACACATAAGGGTTCAGTAATAATGGTGCAAACATACTGCAAGCAGATGAAGGGATCAGTGCTCAATGTACTGTATGCAGTTAAGTTGTTTTTACCAGCATTAAGAGGCAGAGAGCAGCTTGTATCATATATCTTGGAGGAGCAAGTGTGCTGTGGTCTGACCTCAAGGGGTGCAATTCTGCATCTCATAGTACTGCAGCAGCTGCACCACTGGGGTAGATAAATGACCCCCCATGTGTGTCACCCAAATTGTCACTGATAATATCCGTAAAATATGCTACTAAAAAATGTTTAGCAGAATTGCATTCAGTTGTAGATAATTATCTTCTCTGACACCAATCTGGTACAGAGGTAATAATAACATACCCATACCTCCCAACATTTTGAAAACAGAAAGAGGGACAAAAATGTTTTTACCATGTCCACTTTATGGCCACACCCCCGAATTACCATGGCCATTTGGCAGGTTATGGAAAGTTTGAACACATTTCTGGTGATATTGGGGTCAGGTTTTATGTGTTATTACAGTTTTGCTAGTGAAGGTGAATTGCCCTTATAAGCTGCAAGTCACAGTTTCCCAAGAAGACCTGTTTATCTTAAATAGTTAAGATAATCGTTTCTTTGCTTATCACAAATTGTAACAAACTAATTTAAGTTCACCTGCCACATATTCTGGGCTCTCTGCCAAAAGCCAATACATTTTAGAAACTTTGTATCTTTTTCTGGCTGTTCAGTGCAGAAGATCAAAGAGAAAGTCAGGACCTTTTGCTTACAACCTGGGACTGCAGGTTGAGCTGTCAAAATCGGGACTGTCTCTTGAAAAACAGGACAGTTTGGAGGTATCCCGTAACCTGTCTGGTCAGTGCCTGGCTGCTTATATACTCAAACTTGATACCAACTTCTCTCAGGCCCCCCTGACAATGTGGAAAGCAGCTGTGGGAAAGGGGGCACCACCATTCAGAGCTTTGCCCTGGGACCACATGTGGTCCAAAATTTAAGATTGTCCAGCATTGAACAGAGGAAGAAAACACTGAGTATTTTAAATGTTGCCATGCACTGCTTGCTCTACAATTAATTGGAATAAGCAAGAAAAAAAATAAATATACAGTTGCATATGGAATGTGTGCTGAGTATACTTATATTTGAACTGTTGGTGGTATGTACATTTAGGCCATGCAGGTACAGAGCATAGTCAGGTTAATTGAATTCAAGAATGTGAAAGAATTTGTTGTTTACTACATTAGGCTACAGAGGCAAAGGTCTGTGCTCCAACAAGATTTTTATCATGCCTGTAGCCTGCTTTATCCACTCTTGATGAAACTGGTGTTCCATACTAGGCAATCCAGGCATGTAAGTAGGAAAAGAAAAGTACCACAAAATACTTTCTTCTACGTCCCTCCATGTCAGTACACATGGGGCATTGCCCCTCCCAGACCTGGAGGTAGGACCTATAACATAGCCAATCAAAATTAATCATGACCTATAAGACCACATGACCTCCTCCTCACCACAGTTATTTTTTGTCCTACTGGACAGGGAGGTAGGATCTCCCTCCTCACTTTTTATTTTTTTTGTTGAATTTTGAGAGAAATCAAACACAGTTTTTGTTTTTCTTTTGCATTTTCTTTTTGTTTATTTATTTATTTATTTTTTACCCCTGTGTAGACACAGAGGGATGATTCCCAGTTAATGGAGAAGATTTTACCTGATGCCTCAAGACGCATAATCTGTAAATTATCGCTTATTGGGAAGAAATGCAGGTGTGGGCATATCCATGGTCCTAGCCCTGTGCTAAAATAGCCCCCCTGCTATATGCCCAGCGAGGCACAAGATTCAATCTAGTGCTTTTTGGGAAGAGACACAGTTGTGGGCTTCCCACATTATTAGCTGTGAGCCTTTTATTTTTTCTTCTGTATTTTTATTTATTTATTTTTGCTTATTTTTAACCTCTGTATGGACACAGAGGGATGATTCCCAGGTAATGGAGAAGAATTTACCTGATGCCTCAAGACGCATAATCTGTAAATTATCGCTTATTGGGAAGAAGTGCAGGTGTGGGCATACCCATGGTCCTAGCCCTGTGCTAAAACAGCCCCCCTGCTATATGCCCAGCAAGGCACAAGATTCAATCTAGTGCTTTTTTGGGAACAGACACAGGTGTGGGCTTCCCACATTGTTACCTGTGAGCTTTTTGGACTCCCCTTTTCTTTTGAGTTATGTGAGACTTTACAGAACTCTACAGAACTTCTGCAAAAGGGCCGTGGGTATGCATATGGGCTAGTTATAACAGCCTGAAGCTGGTGAGAATGATTCTTCATTATCTACTGTGTGTAGTGCACTGGGAAGTCTGCATGCTAATTAGCTAATTATGTCCCTCAGCTGAGAGCTATTGGGGCTTTGGCTGGAGTTTCCATCCAGCTAATTAGCCACTCTGATAAGGTGCAGGTGTGCCTTCGCCCCGTTTTGCTATTGCTGTTTAATATTTTAAGCCTTGTATGGGTGACCCTGCATCCTCTGTGCAGACACAGAAGTTATATTGGCACCTCCAGGAAGGGCTAGAGGTTGCACTGCTCAAGCAGTATGGCACCTCCTTTCTTCTTATGAGTCTGCTCTTAACAAGCAGTGTTCCACCTGGATATTCCTGCTGACAAGCCTGAGCTATCTGGTAAGGTGCCTGTGTTCCCCTGACTTCTTGTATTATCTGAAGTCTTATGTTGTGAGCTGGAGTCCTCTGTGCAAAATACAGTATTGGCTCTTGCTACACTTTAAGTACTGGCTGGTGAATCCCTCTGCCTAAGCAGTGTGGTACCTGAATCCAGAGATTTTGATTTCTCAGTATCCATTGTGTATTTGAAACATTAATTTCACTGGGAAGTCTGCATGTTAATATGCTTAATATGTCCCTCAGCTGAAAGCTATCAGGGTTTTGGCTGGAGTTTCCATCAAGCTAACTAGTCACTATCTGGTAAGGTGCAGGTGTTCCTTTGGCCCATTTGCTATTGCTGTTTAATATTTTAAGTTTTGTATGGGTGAACCTGCATCCTCTTGGCTGACACAGTGGTTATATTGGCTCATGTGCTCAAGCAGTATGGCACCTCCTTCCTTTCTTATGAGTCTGCTCTTAACAAGCAGTGTTCCACTGGACTGGATATTCCTGCTGTCAAGTCTGAGCTATCTGGTAAGCTGCCTGTGTTCCTTCTTATATTATATGAAGTCGTATGTTGTGAGCTGGAGTCCTCTGTGCAAAATGCAGTTATACAAGGTACTAAGTCTGCATGTTAATAAGCTAATTATGTCCCTCCGCTGAAAGCTATCCGGGTTCTAGCTGAAGTTTCCAACCTGCGGACTTTCAGGTAATGTGCAGATACTCCTCAGTTTGCTTCTGTTGTTTCTATTGTCCTCTGTGCAGACACAGAGGTTATATTTGCCTTTTATTACACTGGGTGCTTGCAGGGTTGGCTGGAGGCTTGCACTGCTGAAGCAGTATGGTAGCCCCTTCCTTAGTCTGCTCAGTGCTGTAACCTGATGTCATTGGGCCCCACAGCAAATTCATTTTAGGGCCCCTAACATATCCAGAGGTTGTGCTTTTTTACCAATACGTATTGAAATTGCTCTTTATTTGGGCCTCATGGGTCCCTATACCTTTTGGGCCCACCTGCAGCCGCAGGGTCTGCTTCCTCTTTAGTTACGCCCCTGAGTCTTCTCCTTAGAAGCAGTCTGCCACCAAGGATCTGTCTGGATTATTCCTACTGTCTAGCGCATATTATCTGGTTAGGTGCCTGTATTCCTCTGACTTCTTGTATAGTTGTCATCTGAGGTCTTAGGTTTGTGAGCCCGAGTTCTCTTCGCAGACACAGTAGGCAAGTGTGCTCTTATTACACCTGGTATTTCCAGGACCGGCTAGGGGTTTGTTCTGCTGTAGCAGCATTGTACCCCATTTTTTCCTATGATGTTTCCACACTTAACAGGCAGTGTTCCGAGTTATATGGTGTCTTTTTGTGTGATATAGGCCTTCTCTTAGATATTCTATTCCCATCTGGTGGCTTTTGTTGGGAGCTCAGTTGCAGTTATACTACATCTACTGAGTTTTTGTGACGGTAGGTTTCCCTTCTTTAATTGTTGGTAGATTAAAGGGCACTAACTGTTATGTCTATTGGCACCTTAACATGCTTGAAGCCAGCTTGTAGTCTATGGCCCTTTGTGTGGCCTCGGGCATCTCGCCAGGGAGCTGGGTTTGTGTGGCCTCTAGCTTTCATTATGGTCTTTGGCTTGGGTTAGAGCCCTTGTTTTGGTCCATGGCTTTTTACCATGGTCCTCGGCTCCTGGGTCTGCTGGCCTTTTACAAGGGCCCTTGTTCTGCTGGCCTGTTGCATGAGCCTTTGGCTCATGTGGTCTTTTACCCTTGGCGCATTTGTTTGGTTGTCCTTTTACCTGGGTTATTATGGCTACAGACCTGTTTTCATGGCCCTTAACTTAGGTGCTTCCTTGCCTTTTACCAGGGTTCTTGGGCTGTTGGCCTTTTCTGTGGCCCCTGGCTAAGGGGGCTGCTAGATTTTATTATAGTCCTTGTGGGCTTGTGGCCGCCAGTCTTGGCTGTGACCTATGGTGCATAGGTCACCAGCCAGGCTGTGGTGGCTGATAGGCATGGTTACTATTCTTGCTGTGGCCCTTGGTGGGCATGTCTGTTTTGCCTTGCGGCAATCCTTGGCAGGACAACAGCCATTGGTTTTGTCTTGTCTGCAATCCTTGCAGGTATGGTTCTGGTTACACCAGCAGTAGGCATGATTGACTATTTGGTTGGATTTAGCATGGGTTGTACCATCAGCTGGTGTTTGCTCTGAGTTTCACAGCCCATAGCTAATTTTGTTGCTGATTGGTATTCAGCAGCTGATGTTGGTCATATGTTGGCTTACAGCTAACCTTTTCTTCTGCCTTACATGCATTGTTTTTGGTCTTGTATGCCACTGCTTATTATCAATAAGGCTGGCTTGTGGACCAGGGTTTTGCAAGTTCAACAACTGACGTGCTCCGTTGTTGCATGTATGGAAATTGACTTTTGTGTCAGGTGCCAGTGCAGTTGGTTACCTTGTCCCTAAGGGTGGCATTCACAATAGCTGGCTTATTTACTATTGCTTGTGTATTTGAATTCCACTCTGGTTTTTTGCAAACACTTCAGCTGACGGGCATCTTGGCCTGCTAGTGTGACAATGGCCTTGCACATCTATATTGGAATACATAATAGCTGGCTGGTCCACCACTGGTTGCATGTATGGTGGCTGGCTCTCTGCCAGTGGATTGTGCATCATTGCTGGTTGGTACCAGTTTTTGTAGGCTATAAGCTTCTGGCATGCCTGATTTTGGATTGTGATCCCAGCTGTTGGCTGGTTCAGTAGCTTCTATGTATGGTCACAGGTTTGGTTCAGTTTTTGCATAAACTGTAGCATTGTGCAGCTTGAGCTGTAGTGGCCTCGGCTTTTGTAGGTGTTTTCTAGAACTGTAATTGGCTTGGGTCCCATTGCTTGCTTGTGTAGCAGTTGGCTGGGGCAACAGCATAGCTTACTGGTAGATGGCTTTAAGTCACATTGGTTGGTTCAGCAGCTTATCCTTGTGCTGTTGTATACCCAGTTTAGATTTGGTGGTTGGTGGAGCTACTGGGCTGTACCAGCTTGGCTCTACAATGGTTACAATGATATGCTGATTTATGATAACCCAGAGTTGGTGTTCATTTAGTTAAGTCTTCATTAGGTATTATTAGCATGGAGTTAGTGGATCTTGGACTGATCTCTGGTGTAGAGGTGACTCCGGTCAGCACTGGTTTGAGCTGCTTCCATTAAGATGCAGGACCAGGCTAATGTGGGCCAAGTCTTTTTAGGGCCACTTGCTATTGCTGAGGATCGTGTATTTCTCCAGCACTGGTGATAGATGCATTCAAGTTGTGTTTAGTTTCTGATCTGATTGATTTCCTGGTGGTTTCTAGGGTGTTTTAGTTCTGAGATGGCTATTGCCATCATTCTGGTTTTGTTCTAGGCACCTTTTTTGTTTTAACAGTTGCAGGATTTTTGTTCTTCCCCAGGTGGGGTTTTGTCAGATAACCATATTGCAGGTATCCCTCTAGTCACTGAGGGAACCTTTTTAAACAGAATATGTTTATTCTTAATCTGCAATGCTTGATCCTCAAGTACCGGTCTCTGTAATTTTTGTGGTTGATTTTGTAGCTCTTGTTAATCGTTTACCATGTCCTAGGACATGTTGTTATTGTGCCTTTTATCTACCCTTTTCAGGAGATATACATTTATCAGCTCCCCTGTTGGATGGATGTGATGCTGGCCTTTTCTCAGGGCCTCCTTAGCATCAGTTTGGTTTTTGCATTATGTTGGTTATTCCCACCCCTTGTTTTCGGTGCATGGCTTGGTAGATCCCATGTGTACTGACATGGAGGGACGTAGAAGAAATAGAGAATTTTACTTACCTACTTGACGTAAATTCCTTTTCTTCTAGTCCCGACATGTCAGTACAGGGTTTCCCATCCCAATTATTTATTTTGGTTACTGTACTGCTATGGCAAAAGTATAACTGTGGTGAGGAGGAGGTCATGTGGTCTTATAGGTCATGATTAATTTTGATTGGCTATGTTATAGGTCCTACCTCCAGGTCTGGGAGGGGCAATGCCCCATGTGTACTGACATGTCGGGACTAGAAGAAAAGGAATTTACGTCAAGTAGGTAAGTAAAATTCTCTATTTATGTAATTGTAAACGTATTGATTTTGCAGCAATGAAAACGTTTTTTTTGTGGAACTTAGGGGGTCCAGTTACTAAGAATCGAATTTCAATGTTTTCCATGAATCTCAAAAAATGTGTGGTTTTCCTATATTTCCTATATTTAACAGCTCTAAAAATTCATTAAATGTAAAAAAAACTATGAAAATCTCTGATGCAAAAATTTGCCAAGTTGCGGAGGTGCTACAGAAGTCAATAGGAGCTGCGTTGATCTCATTGAACCGCTTTTAATCATTTTGGACTTTAGAGGTTTCTCTGTTTTTTTTCAGTAGGAATTGGTGGAAAAACATGAATTTTTAGAGTTTTAAAGTTATTCGTTTTTTGCATCATTCATCCCTTTTTTCATCTGTACTTTTTATATTCTGATCTTTTAATAAATTCCATGATATTCGTGGTTTTAGAGTGTGAGTTTAGTTTGGGTTTTCTAAAACCTCTAAAACCACTAAAATGAGACCATTGATAAATCAGCCTCCACATGTTAAGTTTATTGGCATAATGGTTTCTATGACATGCAAGCTTCCTTCCACAAGAAGCAACTATTTTTTCATTCTTCAATCTAGCAGACTGATAGATTAAATCTGTCGCTTAGAAATGTTTTGTCTTTATTTTTACATAATTTTCTGTATGCAAAATTCTGTATGCAACTAAGGGTTGCAGTTAAAATTACTGCTTTGACTCCCGATAAATGTCCACCTAAAAACGAGCTGCATAATTAGACAATAAAAAATAATAATAATATGAAAATAATTAAAAAAAAGACATGTATTTGCAATCTATCAGGATTGAAGTTATTTACTATACTTTAGCTTGTTTCTAGGGGGTGCACAGGACTCTAGGGGTGGGACCTCTTTATTCAGGTACCTTTAAAGGAATAGTTCAGTGTGAAAATAAAAACTGGATAAATAGATAGGCTGTGCAAAATAAAAAATGTATCTAATATAGTTAGCTAGCCAAAAATGTAATGTATAAGGGCTGGAGTGATTTGATGTGTAACATATCAGTCAGAGCTGCTTTCTAGCTCTCTTTGTTTACACTGACTGCTTACCCTGGCTACCAGGCAGTAACCAATCAGAGACTTGAGGGGTAGCCAAATGAGTCATATCTGTTGCTTTTGAATCTGGGCTGAATGCTGAGGATCAATTGCAAACTCAAAGAACAGAAATGTACCATATGGCTCTCCCTCAAGTCTGGGAGAATCTCAGACTTATAGAGCTGAAAAAGCAGGAAGTTGGATTCTGGCTGTTTTATTACACATCTGTTCACTCCAGCCTTTAGGGCTATTCCACACGGGGAGATAGCGGCGCGTTTGCGGTCGCGGCGACAAAGCGCCGCGACAGTCGCCGCGACCGGCGCAGGCGACAGTTTTGTATGGGCGCCTATGTAAAAACGCCTGTGCTAACCACACGAGGCGATGCGCTTTTCAACAGTCGCCTGAAAATGCCTCGCCAGGCTTTTTTGCGTGTGAGCGGGGCTTAAGGGGGGTTACGGCTGAGGAGTGGGCTTTGTGGCAGGGGTTTGGCCCCTGAGACAGCAGCTCCAGTGGGCTCCAGGCCCCCCCCCAGTCTGACCCTGGACCAGGGGATAGAGCCCAAAATCTGGTAACTCCCAGGAAAATAAGGGGGGTTGACAGCTCTGCTTTAGTAACTTCTGAACCACGTGTGCAAGCTGAACCATGTAGCAAAGATTAAAACAGTGCATAAGCTGGAGCCAAGCCTGTGACATCATCAGTGAAAAAAATTCCCACGGTCAATCAAACAGAACAGTAGTTTCTCCAGAAAATTTTCCTTGAAATATTTACCTACGCTTCAGTGGGGTGCAGGAAACAGAACGACAAGCACTGTTAATCACTCCCAAAGCTACAAGCTAAGAGATAAGCACAGGTTATCCACTTCAAAGGTTTTTAGTGAAACATTTCAAAGAAATTATTACATTTTCAAAAAAATCACCTAACTTCAAAAATGTGTATGCTTCATTGTCATCATTTATGTATAAAGCACCAGGAAGTTACTCAAGGCTTTACATTAATATGTTTCAAGAAGAGGTGTTACCATACCTCCCAACTGTCCCTTTTTCTGAGGGACAGTCCCTCTTTTGACAGCTCAACCCGCAGTCCCTCATTTGTACTGGAAAGTCCCTCTTTTCTCTGCACTGAACAGCCAGAAAAAGAAACAAAGTTTCTCACTTAATTGGCTTTTAGCAGAGAGCCCAGAACAGCTAACAGGTGCAAATAAGATACTTTGTAACAATTTTGAGACACAAAAACACAGTTTAGATAAGGAGAAATATTTTCAAACTTTCATAACCTGCCAAATTTTGTAAAACAAACATGGTAATTAGGGGGTGTGGCCACAGAAAGGGTGTGGTCAAAAAATTGCTGCGCTACGCTCAGGAAAAAAATTTTTGTCCCTCTTTTTACTTCCAAAATGTTGGGAGGTATGGTGTTACAATAGTTTTACAAAGAAGAGTTACAGAATAAAGGTGGCCATAGATGCATGATAATATCTTACGAAACAAAATTTCTCACGGTATTCGGTTCGTGTATGGTGGGAGACGAGCCGACCAATATCGACAGAAGGCTTGGTTTGGAAGTTTATGTAGTCTTTTCAGAAATAAAGCCAAAAAATTCGAGCTTTTTGGGAAAAAGCCTGAAAAAAACAAGCAATTCTACAAAAAAAAACTCAGAAAATCATATGATTCGGATTTTAGCTTTATTTTTTCTTGTTTGTCGCTGATACAATTAAATTGTGATTTTCTAATAATAAATAAGGTCCTATCATGAATTCTAGTTTGGTCTAACTGTTTGGCCCTAACTGCTAACTGTTAACTGAAAGGTGTACAACAACTTTAACATTCTGTTGTACCGCCGGTAAAAATAAAAAAGACCAACTAAAAAGTTGCTAAAAATTGGACATTCTAACACATACTAAATGTATTGAAAGTAATATAGTCTGTATCTACCTTTCTCATCAAAGCAAAACTGAAACCACCATCAGAATAAACCTATATTCAGCCGTTTATGCTGAGAACCAGCAGCCTATTATTGATTATAAAGTATTTGTATCCATTGTGTTTTATTTAAGTTATTTCATTCCCGATTCTGTTTTCTATCGTTTTTGGTATAAGTTAGTAGTGAGACTTGACCATTTCTAGAATATTCTGTTAGGTCTGATCTGAAATCGTCAGAATATAGGACACAGACTATCCTGCAATGCACTCAATCCTTAACACAACATCTAGTTTAGTAGATTTATTAGATACTATTAATGGTACCTTTAAAAAAAAACCTGCCTGCAACTCAGCAGTGACACTGTATCACAATTATAGGGTCTATGTCAAGTTACTGAATTCTCTCACCTGGCTTTATTGATGAGTCTCACATCAGTGATTGGGGAGACAACATAAATAGACCTTTGCGATGATGGCAATCCCTCACAATTAACTTCCTAGACCCCAGGATTCCTAAGGAAGCTATAGCTGTGTCATTTAATATTAATCCCTCAATGTGTCAGCAATAGCATCCCACCTGAATGTTTCTTGGGCAGCTAAACATAACAACATGTGATTTATTGATTTAACTTGGAGCTACAAATTTAGTTTAATATTACAAGTTTAGGACTTTGCTCAGACTTGAGTAGATGGGTTTTTTTAAAAGTCATGAAAGCTGTGAAAGTAAATCCATGAAGTGGCCTTCTGGGACTGGGCCCCCTAGTGGGACTTGCACACACCATTCCAACCCTGCACATAAAAACAAGTCAATCCCAAAGTTCAGCATTATCATTGTTGCCAATATAGCATTTGTTTAAGGCTGTCATAATAAATGCAGTAAGGTACAGTAGGTGGAAGTAAGATACTTAGCCTGCGGAAACCAGCTGTGGAGAACTTAGAAGGGAAATTAAAAAGAGGGTAGAGAGGAGGAATGGGGGCAGGCTTATTGTACCTAGACATGGGAAAATTGGGGTATTGTGAGAAATTGGGGTGTTGTGAGAATATTTCATATTCATGAGAAATTAACTCCCCTGTGCAGTTTCATATCTTCAACTTCTGTTTTTAAGTTTAAGTTTTTTAAGTTTTAAAGGAAAACTATACCCCCTAAACAATGTAGGTCTCTATTAAAAGATACTGAGTAAAACAACTCATGTGTAAAACCCTGCTTCATGTAAATGAACCATTATCATAATAATATACTTTTTTAGTAGTATGTGCCATTGGGTAATCATAAATAGAAAATTGCCATTTTAAAAAATAAGGGCCGCCCCCTGAGATCGTAAGATTCACTGTGCACACATACAAACCACATGTAAGGTCACATGAGCCAATTAACAGACAGAGTTCTGCCTTTTGCTTCCTTACTTCTTCCTGTAACAGTAAGTGTTGTAGTATTTCTGGTCAGGTGATCTCTGAGGCAGCACAGATAGAGTCAAGAAATGGTGGTTCAAGGCAAGAGATGTAAAAGGGCAACATTTATGTAAATATATATTCCAGTTTGGTAAGATTCTTTAATATGTCATTCAATTTGATATAATCTGTTGCTTAAGTATTCATTTTGGGGGTATAGTTTTCCTTTAAGTTTAAGACTTTGCTCATAATGCTTCATGTAGAAGTCAATGGTAGGTGGTCCTTTTAACAATTGGAACGTTTTTTCCTGCATTATTCATGATAGTTTCAGACTGTTTGACTAGGGTTACCACCTTTCCATACGGCTGAGAGCGGGCAAGGGGTGGAGCCATGACATCAGCAGATGGGGCCATTACATAGATGGGTGTGGCTGTGATGTCAGGGGGATGACTGTGATGTGATGATGCGGCAATCGGTCAATCGTTGTGTCAGTCAAGGAAATCCTGCCTGGTTTTCCTTATTTTCCTTATTTGGAAACCGGGCAGGAAGTTTTGACCCGGGCAGCCTTCAAAATACCGGGCTGTCCAGGTCAAAACCAGACAGGTGGCAACCCTATGTTTGAGACTGGTTTTCTTCAATAATCCGAGTCAAGTTTTCTGGGCAACAATTTGAAAAAGTTGCACGACTCTAATTGACTCGCCATTTTTCCTGCATCGATCCAATTTTTCCGTGTGGAAAAGTCGAGTTTTAGTAAATACCCCCTTTAACTAAAAACTTCAAATATGCAATATAGTCCGTAGCCAGTATGTATTCAGCTTGCAGATGAGTCCTTTCCAGTGTATAGCATCGACTGAAATAGAGTTCTAACAAGTTCAACACTTGTCCCTAGTGGTCACAGAAAAGGGTGGAGAAGATAAGACATTGTCAGTAGCCTTTTGTCTGCCTTTATACATTCCTATGTGTGCAAACAAACGAGGGAAAAACAAATATTCATAAAAGCTGCTCAGTTGCATTCATACAATGAAATACTGTTTTGTCTTTTTGTGAACTATCTTTGGTGTTGTTAATTTTAAGTTTTACTTCCAGCTATACACCTCTTTGTTAACAGTATAAAGCAATACCTAAAACACAAATCCCTAACTGGTTCTGTAAGCACTGAGCTAAATCAAAATCTTAATTGTACTGGTAGCTTTGTATTATAGAGAAATGATTTATTCCTGCTCTGGTTTTACTAGGGGTTGAGAAGTGTTAATTCTGTCCCTAAATAATGTGGGTTTATACAGTTATAGCAGTGTGACTAATCTTTTATTATGGCATCAATTGCACTATCCATTAGAGCCTATAACCATTCTATTGAGCACACATTCCACTTGTCTCATTTTGTGGTGTGACTGAAGCAAGGGACTGAACTGAATTGACACTAACACTGGTGGTACTGCATTCAGAAATTGTAGTGCCTCTGTAGTTGAAATACTAGCATAAGACCAAGAATGCCCAAGGACAAGAAGAAACAGCCTTCTACTAATGATATTTATGCCTAATAACTAACCCCCATATCATACAGAAACTCTTAGTTCATTCAGCAAAATAAACATAGTTTAAAAAGCATAATTAAAATAAAGCAGTTCAACAGAACATCGTGTGAAACAGGCTCTTGTACAACCTCTGGCAAGCGTAGGCAGAAATGTTTTGTGCTGGTAGGAGAGAAGTAAGCCCTTCACCTTCTAAGGGAGCTAGCCCATGGCAGGTTTGGTGAGACTAATTGCCTCTTCTGCGGGGTGACAATCTCCCCGAACTGCCTTCCCCCTGTCTGCTTTTCCGAAGTCGCCCGAAGTTTCCTCGTGAGGCAACGTCGGGCGATTTCGGAAATCGAAGCGCCATGAGTGCATTGGCGCTGGCGTTTTGTCATTATAGCAGGCAGCAGGCAGGGGGAAGGCAGTTCGGGGAGATTGTCGCCCCGCAGAAGAGGCGATTAGTCACCAGGCGACTAAATCTCCCTGAATCTGCCCGTATGCTTAAACCCTTAGACCTCTGCATACTGACCCTCCATACCAGCTAGTCATTAATTATCTTCTGACATCTCTGCTGCAATGGTTTGGTTTCTTTCTGTGCCACGTGAGGCAAGTGCACACACAAGGGGGTAAATTTACTAAAGGGCTAAGTGACTAACACTGGCAAAAATTTACTAACAGGCACTAGCTAACTTTGCTAGTGGAAGAGACTGACGCTGGCTTTCATTTGCACTCAATCACCAGGCAAAGTTGCTATCTGGCGAAGGGACGTAACTGCGCAAATTCACTAAGATGCAGATTTTACTGAATGTTACCTCTTGCACCAGACTTGCCTTCACCAACTCAGACCAGGCAAAGTGCAAAATTTAGTTGAAAATGCCAAAAAACACTGGCGTCTTTTCCTTTTTTCAGGGTGAAAGGCTGCAAAAGAGCTTAACATTTTTTGGGGGTAACACGCTTCCTCCCTACATTTCCTAAAATATGGCACATAAACTATACACTGGGCTCATGTGCAGGGCATTATAACAACTCTATTTTCTTTTATTAAGCTTTCCTGGGCTTGTGTAATGTAATGTATTTGCTGCAACATATACGTCCATTCAACTTTAAGTTCCCACCTTAACTTCGCTCTGCTTGCCGAATTAACGCTAGAGAAACTTCACCAGCGTGAAGTTGCCTGAGTGAATATTGACCTGGAAAATAGTATTTGTACCTGCATACAGAACAAGTTTAAAGATAGATTACATTGAAAGTACTCTATCTATTTTTGCTGATGATACTAAATTGTGCAGATGCTGCCACTTTGCAGGGTGATTTGACTAGATTGGAAAACTGGGCAGCAAACTGGAAAATGAGGTACAGATGGTTGGGCGCTCCTCCTCTGATGAAGCGCCCAATAGCGCGAAACGCGTCAGGAGGAAGTGGCTAACACAAGGTAGGCAGACCAGGGGGAGACACTACACTGTGGTGTGTTTTTGAATGTATTAATATGAATTTTTGCTGTGGTTAAATGCACTAATAAATGTTTTAAGTAAGAAGCTGTGCATGTTTCTAATTTATATGTAGTATTCTGAATTGGACACGTGTACAGTTCTCACTATAAAGATAGCATATGCCCCAAAACCCATTAATTAAAAAATGAGGTTCAATCATGATAAATATGCACTTTGGCAGAAATAATATAATTGCAAGTTATACACTAAGGGGCAGATTTATAAGGGTCGAATAGTAAGGGGCAGATTTATTAAGGGTCGAAGTGAATTCAAGAGAATTTTCGAAGTAAAAAAATTCAAAATTCAAAGTAGTTTTTTGGATACTTCGACCATCTAATAGGATACTACGACTTCGAATTTACTTTGAATTCGATTTGAAGTAAAATAGTTTGAATATTCGACCATTTGATAATCGAAGTACTCTTTAAAAAAACTTCGACTTCAATACTTTGCCAAATTAAACCTGCCGAAGTGCTATATTAGCCTATGGGGAACTTCTACAGCATTTTTATATGTTTTTTGAAGTCGAAGTAAAATAGTTTGATCGAATGATTTTACTTCGACCGCAGAATACACAAATTCGATGAAAAAAGTTTGAATTCAATATTCGAATTCGAAATATTTTAATTCGATGGTCGAATTTCGAAGTATTTTTTACTTCGAAATTCGACCCTTGTTAAATCTGCCCCTAAATAAAAATTTTAAAAATTTGAATCCTCAAATTCGAAAGCAAATTAGAATGTGAGATTTTTGACACCTCAACCATGGAAACAGTTCTAATTAGAATATTTGCCACCTTAAACCTGCCGTGTTCATTTGAATTTGTTAACTGCCTTCCTGGTTGTCTAATTCTGGGCAGTGTCATTCTGTGGCTACTAAAGCAAATATTTTGTATAAAAAAGGGCATAAACTCAAGGGATGAAAACATAATTTTGCCTCTTTATAGGTCCCTGGTAAGGCCTTACCTTGAATTTGCAGACTGTCATGGTTGGGTTTGTTCTCTCTGGAAAAAAACACTTGCAAGGGGACATGATACTAAAATCTACCATTAATATAGATATTGGTCTATATGGTTTGTGAGTGTATGGAGGGGTTGATGTGAGTGTGTGTATAGATTTGCACTGGGGTACAGTTTGAGGGGGTTGAACTGGATGGACTTTGGTCTTTTTTCAATCAATAACTTGTAACTATGTAACTATGTAATGTGCACTCCTTGGACTTCCATAGTTGTTCTGAATCTCACACAGTTACACTTACTGACACAGGGAAACCCTGGAGCCACATATAAACTAGGCTGGGCCCCCCAGCCGAAAAATTCTCTGTGCAACCGATTCTCCCCCCCCCCCAGGGCGCGTGCATAGGTTTTTTTCCTGGTGTTAACCGACCCAGTCCGAATCTGAAATCAGATGACTGCTCCAGGGTTCTCACAACAGCCTCTATCGATCACCAGAGCACACTTGCACTTAAAGAATATAACTAAAGTGTAATATGCATCGGAGTGCAAGTGCAACTGCATCAATATTTATGCACTGACCACAATTGCATCAGGTTCCCCTGTCGGCTGCAATGGCACTGGAATTATGAGGGAAAACACTGCATTGTAGTTTAAAAAAAAAAGAAAACATGATAGCATCCAAAACTGGATGTACTTCAGTGTACTTTGCACACTACTGTACTTTCACACCTGAACTGTAAACTTAACTTTGTGAACTGTTAATTTATTTGCACAATTCTAAAGGTTTACACATGTATATATCCAATTTCTGCCAATATATTGCACATTTCAAATGTTTACATATTTATTTTGTATTCTTAGTGCCTTTTTGTGATATGTACTAGCTGGAGCCACGTCGTCTCGTCTCACTGTGTATTCGTATACTGCTGAGATAACAATAAAGTTTACTTTGACTTTGACTACAGTGCAGATGGTAAATGTAAAAAAGTGTTGTATAAAACTTCCGCTGACCCAAGCACAACTGTCCACAAAGTTTTAAATAAATTACACATAAAAGTTTATTTTAGTTTCTGGCACCTATGAGAATTAAGAAGGTACACTACTCCATGAATGTGTATGTATGTGTAATTGTGCACCTACATTGACCAAATGAGGTGGCTAGGGCTGGTCTTTCATTAATTTAATTGCACTTGATTGATGCCAATTGCTAATTGGTGGCTAGAAACCCATAATGCTTCCTTGGCAAGTGTAATGGGGATCTTCTGCAAAACATCAATATACTGTACATATCATATGGAATTAAAATA
Source organism: Xenopus laevis (assembly GCF_017654675.1). NCBI lineage: Eukaryota > Metazoa > Chordata > Amphibia > Anura > Pipidae > Xenopus > Xenopus laevis. The sequence continues at coordinate 62,943,648 of NC_054386.1, forward strand.
CTGATACTAAGCATTCTTCAGAACCATGAGATGTACTGACGATGCTACCAATTGTATAAGCACCTCGATGAATGACACTTCATCCCAGCAGGTATTGAACATTGTATTCTCTAACATGTAATTAGACTACTGTATAATGGTGTAGCCTTTCACTAAATCCTTCTTTATAATCCTTGGTGGGTGGTGAAAAGCTAACACACTGGGTTAGCCTTTTTTTTAAAACTTCCATTTCCTTACTTCTTACTTTTCTTGTGGGTTGAAAAGAGATGAATGAATGAACCAGAACAAAAAAACAACTTCTGCAATGTAATCTGGCAAACACGTGGGTATCTTTACCTCAGGCTACAAAGGTTGGGAATTCTATCTACAACAAAGAAAAGGTATGATTTTACCCCACCCATACATACACAATCAAGCAGAAGAGATTTCCTTACAATTCAAACACAGACAAGTGATCTCACTACTCTGTTCATCCGTGCTGCTCACAGAGGAATATCTGCATGTTTCCGAAGACATGGAGCTTACACAGGTATGCAGACTATATAATAATGCTACTAGTTATACAGAGCACAGTATATAGCAGCGGGTATCTGCCATTAGAACTTAATAACTGATATGCAATGCCTGAGGCACAAGCATCCAATGCATTGCCCAAGGTCACAGGGACTTGATATGGAACAAGGGTCTCTTCCTTTTTCTTTAGGCGCCAAGGTATAGTCATTCAATTAAAGGCTGACCGATTTATAAATAGCAGTCATTATTTTTTTGCCATTACTTTTCTAGCCTTTCTGAACAGGGTCAGCATGAAGAGAATTCCACCAAACAGACAAAAATGGTGCATGTACAGTTCTCAAAATGCATTCTGTAGTATATGTGTGAGATCTAAATATCATGCACTCATGCTACACAAACCATTTTTCCCATCCAAAACATTTTTTACTTTTTCAAAACAAAGTCAATTTAAGAGCTAGACTAAAAGAGTGTCTGCTCTGAGCTCCCGGAATCACATGGCATTTTGGTTTGTACATATACTTTAAATAAGAGTTTAAAGGATCTTAGACTTTTAGTATAGAGTTTAGTATAGTAGTATAGTTAGACTATTACATATTGTGATATTCAACCTGCATGCCTCTGGCTTTTTTAGACTACAAAGGAAGGTTCCTCTATACAAGATTTGTATTGTTGTATTACATTTGTATTTGTTGTGAATCCTCATTCACATGCTATGTACTCTTATGCAAGCTGGGGGGGGGAAATACAATTATTAAAAGAGCAAGTAATATTTAAATGATCTTTCTTGGTTAGTTTAACTGTATAGCTGTTGTGCCTACTCCTGCAGTAAATTAGAGTCCCTCCTGCAATTCCCTCTCTACTGGGCTGGGCCCTCCTTCTCATGTTCCTCTCGATAATAGGCTTTGGGCAGTAAACTACCCCAGTTTGAAAGGTACTCACGTTCATGTGCAGAAAGTACCTGAAACAATGTGGAAGCTCATGTGTTATGAACCAGGCTTAGAGGAAGAGAGAGTGAGCTGTGTCAGAGATACCCAGAAAATATGTTAGGACTGAATATCAGGCAACGTTTGCGGAAGTGGTACAGTATCTCAATTCCTAATACTAAATAAACTTTTTTGATTGGTTTTACTTTTTCTTTAAATCATACTTTAGGTAAATATCATGATTCTCTTACTGCAATAGGTAGATAATGTTAAGTGAACTTGTTTATATTCTGTTAGCAAGGTAATTGAATCAATGGTGCCCAGTTTGCCCAAATATGTGTGTTTAAACAGCTGATGAGTAGATGCTACTTATTTGCTATGGATGACTTGTCCTGGGCAAACTTTGCACCTTTTATTGAATTACCCTAAGTTTGGCTTAATCAATCTACTATAGTTTTCTATGGCAGAGAGTTTCTTTGTAGGTCCCAATATGCACCAATATATAAGCTTTAACTACTGCTATACATGTGGTGCTAGCTATGAGCTATCCCATCCTTTGCATTGGTACAAATGTGAAAGTCATTGTGTGCAAGAGTGTTCATTATAACGATAGCTATTTTAGGATGCTTGCATGGTTGTAAATAAGAGGGCCATGGCCCCCCAGCAATAAAAAAAATTGGGCCCCTCAACCAAATCTCAGGCAAATGTACTTCCCTATGCAAGCACCTTTACTCCAGATAGTTTTTCCTCATAGTTTAAGGGCAATATTTATCAAAAATTATCAAAAATGTATTTTAATAAAAAAAATTCCGAACAAACTAGAATCAACGATTTGAGTTTTTTCCTGAATCGCTCAATTTTTTTGGGATTTTTGCCTGAAAAGACCTTAGTAGTCGGATTTTAGGCTAATGCCAACGTAGACCACAGAAACTTCCCAATAGGATAGGGACCTCTCCCTTTGAACCCTTCTTAGGTCTGAGATGCCGGATTTTCGGATTCAGACTTTTATATAATAAATCTTGAAAAATTCGGGAGAGAGGGAAAGAGGGAGTTTTGCCCCTCTTACTAGTTAAGTTACATGTCTCTCTCCAGCAAATAAATATCCTTCTTATTTTCCGCCCATTTCTCCAGTTTAGTCAAATTTTTCTGCAAAGTGACAGCATCCTGCATGGAACAACACAATTTAATATTGTCAGAAAAAATAAAGAGAGGATTTACAATACCAAGCTAAAGCTCATTAATAAATTAACTAAAAAGCAAAGGGCCAAGAAGGGGTACCCTTGTGGCAGGCCCGGACTGGCAATCTGTGGGTTCTGCCAAATGCCAGAAGTTGCCATAGACAGGCACTATTTAGTGGGCTGGTGAGGTGCTGTTTGGGCCTCTGTGTAGCTGAAATGCCAGGGCCTATTTTGAATCTCAGTCCAGACCTGCCCTGGGGTACTCCACTAACAACACTGGTCAAATTACAAAATGTTTCATTTACCACCACTCCTTCTAATCTATTTACTGGCCTTCAACCAGTTCCCTATCCAATTGCCATGCCAAGATTCATTAACTTAATAATTTAGTTTGAAATGTGACGCAGTTGTAATATGTAACAAATGAGTGCAGCTTTCTGAGTAACAGAGTGTGCACAACATAGCTAAAAGGGGTCTTATGGCTACAAATGCTGTAACTAAAGATATCCCTGTCCTTTAGTGTCATTTTATGAATGACAGCTATGGAACATACAAGAGAATGTAGTATTATGGCAAATGTCATGGCAGATATAATAGATTGCAGTAAATTCTAGAAGACTTCAGCTCTCATGAGAAGGAAGCTGTTAAGTACATTATGGAAAATAGAGTCCACACAGAAAGGCTTTAGAGCTTAATATTTTGAGTGACACTATGTTATCAGCTTACAATGACAAACTCAAAGCTGTCCATGTTATACAATCTTACATCAAAATATGACTAAACTTTATCATGGCCCATCCAACATTCATTGTTGTGAGTCTAGGGGGCAAATTCACTAAGCGCCGAAGCGCCTAATGCTAGCGTGAATTCGCCAGCGTTGGGCATTTTTGTTACTTTGCCGATTCACTAACGGACGCTGGCGTAACTTCGTTAGTGTTACTTCGCACCCTTACGCCTGCCGACGTAACTACGCAAATTCAATTTTTTCTAAGTCCCAAAAAATGCTGGCGTTTTTTCTTTATTATGGGTGATAGGCTGAAAAAGATCAAAAAATCTTTTGGGGCTCCTCTCCTTCCCCCCTACATTTCCTAACTAATGGCAACTTAACTATACAGTGGGCACATGTGTAGGGCAAAATAAGAATTTTATTTGCTGTTTTGAAGGTTTCCCAGGCTTGTGTAGTTCTGCTACATATACCTCCATTGTAACTTGAATTTGGCGCCGTATGCAAATTAACCATTGCTAGCGTAACTTCGCTTTGCTTGGCGAATTAACTTACTAGGACAGCAATCTGAATTAGAAAAGAAAGAAAGGCTGAAAGTTGCACTAGTATAAAAAAATGCATCAAGTTCAATCATTTTCAAAAATATCTTCAGTTTTCATTGCAGTAAAGTGATATCAGTTGATACATGGTGTTTGCAATGGTCTTTGCTTTAATCATACGTATTCTGTTCTGTTTCAGATATGTCCTACCATTCTGTTTATTTTTTACACAATGCTGGAGTTCACCACCTCAACGTCAGAATTTACATTTTATATATTTGAGGAGCAAGATGAGGTCACCTACATTGGCTCTTTAAAGAATAAGAGTTTGGCATCACCTCCACTCCAGTACAGCCTTCTCCCCCCATCAATCTATTTCCATTTGGACAAGCAGACGGGAGATTTGTATACCACTGCATACAAACTGGACAGAGAATATTTATGCCCACAGGATATTTCAAATCAGTGTTTTGTGGAAATTGATGTATTTGTTTCTTCTCAAGAACACTCGGAAATTGCAAAGATCAAAATCTTTATTTTGGATATTAATGACCATGCACCCTTTTTCACAGACAGGACCATTACACTTGCCATTCAGGAGGATGCAGCAGTAGGAACTGTATTTCCTATTGACCACTCAGCTAGTGATGCAGATGCTGGACAGAACAGTGTTTTGCTCTATCATTTGAACAGTACTGATGATGTGTTTAAATTGGGGAACAATTCACAGTTGGTTTCATTAACCCTACAGCAGCCTTTAAATCATGAATCTAAAAATAAATACTATATGGATTTAATTGCTATAGATAAGGGACTTCCTCCGTTATCTGCCAGTGCCTTGATTATTGTGCAAATAATGGATGTGAATGACAATTGTCCTGTTTTCTTTGCAAGTAATATTAATATCAATCTCCCAAGAAACACCTCTATCAACAGTACAGTTGCCCAGCTGGAAGCAGTTGATGACGACACTGGTGAGAACAGCCTCATTCAGTATATATACAGCAACAGAGTCCCAACAGTATGCAAAAAACTCTTTTACTTAGAAAGCACAACTGGAATCATAAAATTAGCTGCATCTATACCTGAAGACACCCCTAATAATCACAAGCTCACAGTATTAGCCATTGGCCCTGGATGTGCTCCTGCGGTAGCTACTGTTACATTAGTAATACAAGAATTTAAAAGAAAAGAGCCAAGGATGGAATTCCGCTTAATAGCAGCCCAAGAGGGGGAGGGAGTTTCTGTCAAAGAAGATGTTCCTATAAATACAATCATTGCTATCCTAGAAATTAAAGACCCAGATTACAGCATCCTCAGGCCAGTCTTCATAAATGGAACAATGCCTTTCTCTCTAAAAGTCTCAGAAAATTCACCAGATACCTATTTGCTATTAACAAGTGGAATCTTAGACTTTGAGCTAGAACAAAAATATACAATTCACGTTCTTGGTAATGCTACATTTGACAATTTAATTGTCTACCAAGCGATGCTTAATGTTAAGCTTGAAGATGTAAATGACAATGCTCCACAATTCCCGCAGAGTGTGTTGGAAGCATCCGTAGAAGAAAATAACAGCCCAGGAGCTGTTATACTGACACTTTCTACGTTTGATAAAGACAGTGGATCTAATGGAAATATTTCATATCATTTTGGTGGAGAGTTGCCATTGGAATTTTCTATTGATGTCTCTCATGGAATTCTTGTAGCGACTGTTTCTTTTGACCGAGAAAAAAAAACATCTTACACTTTAACTGTAGTGGCTTCAGATCATGGCTCACCCGCAAAGAATAGTTCATGCGCAGTAATTATCAATATTTTAGATGAAAATGACAATGCGCCTATGTTCTTTGCTAATGAGCTTACATTCTTTGTTCCTGAAAATCTTCCCCGACATGGTAAAGTAGGAATACTAAATGTAACAGATGCTGATTATGGATTAAATGGAGAGATATCAGTGTCTGTGTTGAATACCACCATGCTCTTTTCAATGGCCCAGAATATTATAATACTTGAGGGTTCCTTAGACTATGAGAGCATGAATAAGCATGAGCTATGGATTGCAGCTCATGACAAAGGTAACCCACCATTGAGTTCCACTGCAAAAGTGAACATCATGGTGTTAGATACAAACGATAATGCACCACTGATTTTGCTGCCAGATTCAAATTTTTCATATGTGCTAGTGCCCCCAGATACTTCAAAGGGATCTCCTGTAACTAAGGTTCATGCTGTTGATTATGATGCTGGCTTGAATGGAGCAGTACGTTATAGTGGCTTTGGGGAGATGGGCCCTTTCGGTGACCTCTTTAAAATTGATAATGTTACGGGTAACATCACACTAAAAGAAAGCATTGCAGGACACCACTGTGGCCTTTACCAGTTTCTGGTGATGGCAAGTGACCAAGGATATCCTGAAGCCCTTTCCACTATTGTTAGGATTAACATTCTCCTCAATCACAGCATAAGTAACAGGAGTTATCTAGAATCAGTTATTATGGCCGAGACGAAAGTCCCAACTGAAAACCAAGTAGTTCTATTAAGCCCGTGTACACAGTACCACAAAATGGCCCCTTTTTCTTGGTCTTTAAATGTAATACTTTTCCTTGTTTTAGTAATTCTCTGTATTCTTTTCTGTGTTATAGGGACTTTAATGATTTTCTGTAGAAGGAAAGTTAATGACAAACGAAGGAAAAAAGCAGATGTTCAAATTCCATTAAAACTAAATGCTGATTACTGGGATAATATAAAATAATTGTGGCCTTTCCTAACTCAACATAAATGGCAGTATTTCCCTAAGCAGAGCAGTCCAAAATAAGAAGGCGTATACACTAGGGTTCAAACCTTTCCTGTCACAATTGCATGTGTGGAACATACTTGTGTGTATTTCTTGCTTTTTGCTTTGCCAGATATTACAGACTGGTATTATATAGAGTATCATGATCAAACAGTGGACCATGTTTATTGTGCAAAATGACAGTGGCAGGAATATTGGAAAAAATGGAATCCTGATACCGATGTCTTACTAGGGAATTTGCATTATGCCATTACCATATCAAACTGTGGATCATGTGTATACAGGTATAGGATCCCTTATCCAGAAACCAGATATCCAGAAAGCTCCCATAGACTCCATTTAATCTAAATTTTTAAAAATGGTTTCCTTTTTCTCTGTAATAATAAAACAGTAGCTTGTACTTGATCCTAACTACGATATAATTACCAATAATTAATCCTTATTGGAAGCAAAACCAGCCTATTGGGTTTATTTAATGTTTAAATGAATTTCTAGTAGACTTAAGGCATGAAGACCCAAATTACGGAAAGATCCATTATCCGGAAACCCCCAGGTCCCGAGCATTCTGGATAACAGGTCCCATACCTGTATTTGGAAAATACACAGATGGAGATTTTGTACAAAATGGCCTTCTGCTACAGTCCACCTTGTTGGAAATTTTTCTTTAAAGACATTCATGGAACTTATGTCACCACAATGACCTTAATACAACTTGCAGATTTTGCAGCTTAGGTGACCAAAGAAAATGGAAAGCACTGAATGATAATGAAATATTAATTTTTGTTTGTTTTTAAGGTTTGATCCTACTGGCCCTATAACAGGAATCACTATTCATATTCTTAAACCTTCTTTAACCAACAACTCTTAAGACAATGGCCCATGTGGCCAAAAATGCAATGATTAGAGGATCATCAATACATTTTTTAAAAATATCTAGGAGTTAATACTTGATTTCCCTCAACCCAACATTATTCCACTGCTCCGCAACTGAACATTAGGTATCAGTCTCTTGTACTCAAATTGGTTTGCTACTTAAAACATACATACTTGCATGTCACAGCCTGACACATTCATTGTGCGTCTGCTATCAGGCTGTTTTAAAGTACAACTTCCAAAATGAAGCTGAAGCAATAGTAATGTTTGTTTGAATCTCACTGATTGTTTGTATTAATCAGTGATAGTACAGAGGATACGTTGAATGCAGACAAAGAGTTTTGTGTCTATAAACAGTAATATACTTACACTAATACTAGGGGGCCCATTCACTAAGCTCGAGTGAAGGATTCGAATGAAAAATACTTCGAATTTCGAAGTATTTTTTGGGTACTTCGACCATCGAATTGGATAAATTCGTTCGAATACGAACGAAATCGAACGAATCGAACGAAAAATCGTTCGACTATTCGACCATTCGATAGTCGAAGTACTTTCCCTTTAAAAAAAACTTCGACCCCCTACTTCGGCAGATAAAACCTACCGAAGTCAATGTTAGCCTATGGGGAAGGTCCCCATCATAGGTTTGCTAACCTTTTTTTGATCGAAGGATTTTCCTTCGATCGTTGGATTAAAATCCTTCGAATCGTTCGATTCGAAGGATTTAATCGTTCGATCGAACGAAAAATCCTTCGATCGATCGAACGAACGTTTAGCGCTAAATCCTTCGACTTCGATATTCGAAGTCGAAGGATTTCAATTCGAGGGTCGAATTTCGAAGTATTTTTAACTTCGAAATTCGACCCTTAATGAATCTGCCCCTATATGTTCACAACAACCACCACCTCCTCAGTCCTTTAATGCAGATCTAAATGCTCTGTAAAGTTGTTTCATTTCCTCCTCAATCAAAATAGGATGTACCTACTGTATTGTTAAAATGGGGGGAGGGTTCAGTTCAGCTGAGTTCAGTTAGTATGAAACCCTAAACCAATGCCTAGTTTTAAAATAATATTCATTAGAAATACTTTATGGGTCTTTGTTTAAGTTATAATTTTAGGCTACCTTGTCTGTCATTTGTTATCAAAATGCCATTCTCACTCTATGCACTATCTTAGAATGTTTTAGCACAAATAAATATGTTTGATGGGGAACTAGAAATGCAATTATCTCAGCTGCAGACTGCAGTTGCTAGTACAACATTAGGAAATTGTTCTAATAAATGAGACCAACAGACACACGACAACATTGTTTGTAGGCTTGGAGGGGGGAAATCATCTGCAACACTCTCCTATTGTATTATACAGTACAGTATTATGCACCTTCAATAGTATATCTAGTAGGTAAATCTAAAAACAAATGGACTTGCTGAGTTACCATTGAAGACGTTTCACTACTCATCCGGGCAGCTTCTTCAGTTCAACTGACTGGTGTGGGAAGTTCTCGGCATATAAACTCTTCCACTAATCCAATGGCAGATTGGAACTCTTCATCTGAAAATTCACATAGTCATCCCATATGTAGCTGGAGTGTCAGAGAAACTTAGGAGAATTTAAACCTAGCAACACACTGAGACAAAAACTGGTACACCCAAAGGATCCAACACCAAAATAAAAGCAAAGCAATGTGGTATACAGAGTCCAGTGTAGTGAGGAGTGCACAGATCTATACATTGGGGAGACAAAACAACTGCTCACCAAGCGAATGGCTCAGCATAGGAGGGCAAACTCTACAGGGCAAAACTCAGCTGTCTTTCTACACCTAAAAGACAAGGGACACTCCTTTGAAGATAGCAAGGTCCAAATCTTGGATAAAGAAGACCGCTGGTTTGAAAGAGGTGTGAAAGAGGTAATTCATATCAAGGTGGAGAAACTATCCCTGAACAGAGGCGGGGGCCTTCGACACCACCTGTCTGCTACATACAATGCTGTTCTAACATCTGTACCCCGGCGGTTTCAGAACACTTCACACATCCATTCATGCAACTCTCACAAGTAACACCTGTTTCTAGGAGTTGCATGACACATTGGATTCTCCTATCACAGTAACTACACAGAATCAACACCTCTGTGAATTTCTTCAGATGTCACCTCTTTGAAGAGTTATTAGTGGATTAGTGAAAGAGTTTATATGACGAGAACTTCCCACACCAGTCAGTTTAACTGAAGAAACTGCTCGGATCAGTAGTGAAACGTCTTCATTGATTACTCAGCCAGTCCAGTTGTTTTTAGATTTACCTATACTAGATATACCATGACCTGGATGAATGAAAATCTTCATAGTCAATCTACAGATACTCATTAACTGAGAGTTTGAGTTTGATGGATGTTTTCTGCATATTCATCTTATTTTGAATACTCTAGCTAATGAAATAAGTGGAGGACATCGTATCAGACAAATACATCTGAGTAAAATGATAACTAATATGGCATATTTTTTATAATAAGGTCTGTAATTTAGGTCAAACAGGTAAAACCTTCCCCTGGTCTGCAGTTTAGGATTGGTGTCTGCAACCACAATTTATGCGTCTTAATTGCCTTTCACTTTTTTATATGTTATTTATATTATTTTTCAATCATATAGATTGATTTTTCAATCATATATTGAATTCCAACCTGCAACTTCTAAATATAAACATTTAATAATAGTCCTGCATCCTACCACTAGGTGGCACATACAGCTAGAACTAATAAAGCAAAACATAGTGGAAGCATTTTGAAAATTGCACTACAGATTAATAAAGGCTCTAGACACCAGTATCAACAGTACAAACCCCAGCCCTTCTATTTCACTACTCTCCCCTTCTTTTTAATTGAACTTATAAAAGCAGTGGACCTGTCTCAGTCTGCAATTGGAGGAGACTGTGTTTGCAGAAGCAAATAAAAATGATGAAAATCTGTTGTTTCTGCTCTGCTGGGAGATTTAAATCTACATATCATGTTTTAGTGGACAAGTTATTATAAAGGACTGCATATTAAAAGTGAGAAGCTTGCTACGTTACTTGTATGCAACTGCCATATATTTGCTTTGACCTAAACGACAGGGAATCATCGTTCTTCCGTTGAAAAGCTTCCTTTACCTGCGAGTGTTGGAATTGTTGGTGTTGAATAGCCAGAGAGGTTTAACTCAGGTTGGCATTGCAATTAAGTGGTGAATCAAAGGCCAAACAAGTAATTATAAGTGAATATACCTGGAAGTTCAACAATAAAGTATACATGTATGAGATCAGTTATCCAGAAACCCGTTATCCAAAAAGTTCCGAACGTCAGGAAGCTCATAGATTCTATTTTAATCAAATAATTCTGATTTCCTTTTATCTCTGTAATAATAAAACAGTACCTTGTATTTGATCCTAACTATCATATAATTCATCCTTACTTGAAGCAAAATAATCCTATTGGGTTAATGAAATGTTTAAGTGATTTTTTAGGAGACTGAAGTTGTGGAAATACAAATTATGGTAGCCCCCTTACTTGGAAAACATCATGTCCTGAGCATTCTGGAGAAAAGGTCCCATATTTGCATAGCTTCAAAGCTATTTGTATATATTTAATGCTTTTACTGAATACGCACCCTAATATATATTCACTGGTAGTTACAGTGAATATACGTTAAGGATTCACCAAACTCTCCAATTCAGTATTCAGCCAAATTGTACTCAACAGGTTTAGCTGAATAATGAACCGAATCCGAATTGTCAATGCCACCTAAAATAGCCCGACATGCAGGCAAAAATAGGTGATGTTAATGCGAAGTGCGCACACAAACTGCATTTTTTTTTTTGTTTTACATAGGGTTCGAATTCTGTGTCACCTGACTCTGAATCCTGCTATTAAAAGAGTTTGGATTTGCCCAAATCGTGAATTGAATCTGGGATTTGGTGTATACCTTATACCAATAGATATGTGTGTTTATTATGCTAATTGTAAGGAACATGACCTGATCTGTTTGTCAGAACAGAACACTAACTCTAATTTTTTACTATTTCAATGAAAGCATAATATTTCCTTAGAAACAGCTGCTTATATAATAAGACTAATTGTACTTAGTACATACTGTAAGTGCATCGTTAAAAAAATAAAAGTATTATTTCTTTAATCCACATATTTATTCATAGTTTTCTACTAAATCAAGCTGTTACTACCATTCCACACAATCTTTGGGTTTTTAATACAAATAAGAGCCTTTTACTCTAACCCACTCTTTTTCTTAATGAAACTGAACTTCTTTATTTTTTTAAAGTAAGGATTAGAGATTACATGAATTAAATAGATAAAACTGCAGTTCATGTTTCTGTTTAGTTTTATGTTTGAGTAAATAAGTGACAAAACATGAAAAAGAGGGATTAGAGTGCATTCTTGAGTGCAAAATTTACTTTGACATCAAATCCTGGCAGACATGATTCAAGCTGAAACTATTCCTTTATATTGTGGTTACTTGCCTTTGCTGCATTCTACTGTACTAGAATATAAATATATATACATACAACAATCAAATCTTAAACCTTTAATATGATTTTTATAATTGTTTTCTGTTAATATCGATTCATATTTACTGACCATAAACATCAATTTACATGGCCAATAAGTAAATATAGCACAAAAAAGCCAGCAAACTTTTAAAACATTTAATTTTATTTGTAATTACATCATTGGCACAGTACAATCAAAGTGAATTATTAGTAGAACTTGCCTCCCTCAGAAACAGAAAACATGAGCATGAAACATGAAAAATCCAGTAACGTATTCACCTATACAAACTCCAAATCTAGAAGATTAAGGGGCTTATTCACTAAGAGTCGAATATCGAGGGTTAATTAACCCTCGATATTCGACTAGGAACTAAAATCCTTCAACTTCGAATATCGAAGTCGAAGGATTTAGCGCAGATAGTACGATCGAACAATCGAAGGATTATTCCTTCGATCAAACGATTAAATCCTTCGAATCGAACGATTCGAAGGATTTAAATCCAACGATTGAAGGAATATCCTTCGATCAAAAAAAGTTAGCCAAGCCTATGGGGACCTTCCCCATAGGCTAACATTGACTTCGGTAGCTTTTAGATGGCGAACTAGGGTCGAAGTTTTTTTTAAAGAAACAGTACTTCGACTATCGAATGGTCGAATAGTCAAACGATTTTTACTTCGAATCCTTCGATTCGAAGTCGTAGTCGAAGGTCGAAGTAGCCCATTCGATGGTCGAAGTAGCCCAAAAAAACCTTCGAAATTCAAAGTTTTTTTACTTCGAATCCTTCACTCGAAGTTAGTGAATCGGCCCCTAAATGTTCAGTGTACAGATTCTTATGTTTTCTCCTAAGCAAATCAGTTGTACATGTACATGGGCATTTTGAGAACTGCAGAATTCTTGAAATGAAAATATAATTTGTGGTAACTAGCAACAATTAAACATAAATGTGTTCATTAGAGAAGAGATCAAGGCAAGGCCCCCCTGCAGCCCTGAGAAAACCCTGCATGTGGCACAACGGGTGAAATATTTAATAGCACAAGTTCAAAGATAAAGCACTGCAAAAAACATTAAGGCCATGTTATATGTATTTTTAAAGGCTATGCCTGAGGACTTCATGAACAGAATCCTTTTAACAGAAAAATAAAATATTAATAATAAAAAGGATTTAGACGGAACATTTTAAAGACAAAGAATTAAAACTACTAATAGGGGGTATGTAACTGTCAAGAATAACTGGCTGGGCATTGATAGGCTGGAGTCCATGTCCTGGATAATGCCAGTAGACAGTGAGTCAGAGAGAAGAAATCACACGAATGAGTAGATGAAGGGACAAGTCCTATAACTGAACAAGATCTGGGCAGGTAGCAGACAAGAAGTGCCCAGTAGGCAGGCTGAGGTATAGGCAGACAGCAAGAAGGAAAGTCTAATTAACAGGCTGAGGTCAGGGCAGGCATCAGGCAGAGGCAAGGTCAGTTTACTGGCAACTAGTCATCAGTGTTTAACAATCAACCTTGTAGCATCAGCATCAGCTTATATTACCGGCTAACCTAATTTTCTGCTTGATTATTTGCAACACCTCCTAAGCTTAGCTTCTCGACAGCTACTCAGAGCCCACTGAGCATGTGAGTGTCGCAGACATTATTCAAGATGGTGACCCCCTTAGGCTAGTACAATAAGTTCAGTAAATAAAATATGGAAGTTTTAGCCATATTTATATTTAGGGGTTAGTTCTCCTTTAAAGGATATGTAAACCTTTAAATAAATGAATATAAAGTTGATGAAAGTGCTATTCTAAGCACTTTTGCAAGTTACATTATTTTTTTTTTTAAATTCCCAGATATTAAGGGATACATTTTTGAATTTTGTTACAACAGCGCCACCTGCTGATCAGTTTAAGACCATTCGGACCACCAAGTAGTAGAGGAAGTTGTGAGGAGAAAGAAAGAGGGTTTGATGTTCTTCTGGTTAGGAAAAACATTAGATAACATTAGATAACATCAGAATCGAATCGAATTTTTAATGCTAATTTAAATAAAGAAAAATTTTTTTACTGAGAAAAGCCTTGGGACAATTATCTTTGGATAAAGGAATTTTTGAGTGCGATTGCCTTAGAACTGGGGCGAGTCCCTGGGGCTTAATTAGATAGAGATCAGATGTGGACTCCCAACTGATGCATAACGTACATTTCCCACAGTCTAGGAATAAGACCAATACCACAAGGGATTGCCTTTTCCTCTAATAGTCAGAAACTAACTAGCAGATGGTGCTATACACACTATTTTATGCAGAGTCAGTGGCATAATTAAGAGGTAGGTGCCCCCCTGTAAAATATATTTTCCATCCCCCGACCCCTGCCAGGTGAAATTGCAGGCTGCCAACAACAAAATGACTAGTTCATCCTCTAGTACAATAAATTGTGGATCTCCTGTCCAATACCCACCCCCCAATTTTGAACTAATTTGTTCAGAGCAGTCAGATCCTCTGTTAGGGAGAGAAGTCAATGAATTGAAGGCAGGATATTAATTACAGCAGCTTACTGAATTAACAGGAGATTAATCTGCTTGCCTGACATTAACCTTAAAGATGTTGCCAGAATTCCTCATTCTGCCACACCCATCTTAGAAGAGTTTGCCAGGAAAGGGTTACAGCCAGTGCAGGGGCGTAACTACAGAGGAAGCAGACTCTGCGGCTGCAGGGGGGCCTGAGGTATAGGTGGCCCCATGAGGCACTCATTATTGAACAATCTCAACATATACTGGTAAAACAAGACAACCTCTGGATATGTTGGGGGCCCTAAAATTAATTTGTTGTGGGGCTCAGTAAGGACTAGTCATGCCACCGAGCCAGTGGCATAACAAGGAATTACTGGGCACCTGAATAAAATTGTATTAGGGCCATACAACTGCAGAAGGATGACCTTAATCACAAACAGCTATTGACATTATTTCACACCTTGTAGAAGTCCACCTAGGCCCACCTGCAGTTGCAGGGTCTGCTTCCGCAATTTTTACCGTTTTTTTAAGGTTGGATTTAGATTTAGTTAGGATTCCCCTGGTAGTTTCTAGCAGAAAGGGAGATTGTAAGGTTTGGAGCCTATGTAAGACCGTTGGGAGAGGGAACATAAAGGATGGGCATGTTTGGAGCTTCCCCCTGCAAGGTTCAATGAGTGCAGCCATGCAGTGTGTAGGACTAGCAATTGACAGGGTATAACAGTCATAGTTTATCATAGAGATTAGGAGTAACCAAGCTCCTTGGTCTAAAAGTTACTCATAAAACTAAGTTTAAAATATTGTTAGCATACGAAGATGGGCGTAGCACAGCACCTCCTTATCCTGGTTCCTTACAAACACTGTGCAGACGATTATTTTGCGCTGAGGACATCTTGTGGCAACTAATACTAACAACAACTTGTTTTTCAAAATCAGCATTTAAGTCATACAGTACGAGCAAAAATCTTTTCAATCAAATGAAGGGTAAAATACAGTCAACAGACTGTTACCCATTATGATAACATGGCTTAAATTAGACACAGTGATTTAAGGAAAACAGCAGCTCAGTACATCACTAATAATAAATCACTAATAATCATATCTGGGGGAATTTATGGCTTTATGCAAAACACAGATACTGGTATGAACAGACTCTATGTAACGAGGATTACCATCTTTCCTACAAAAAATGCAGACCTTCCTATATCTATTAACCTTCTTCCCAATTAAGAACACTTGATTTATGAACTATTATTATTGGACAGGCTGTTGAATACTGGTTGGATGGCAACCTTATGCGTAACAGGAGATTAAAGGCTCTTTAAAGTTTAGCATCGGTCTTTTCACGGTTGTGCATGAGCAGTAGATTTCCTTCTACTGCGCATGCGTCTTCCGGGGGAAATTTAAAAACTGAATAATTGTGCAATTGACAATACTGCAAAGGATCCTTTTCCTGAATGTTGCACAGCTAAGGGCCACTGGGCATGGGTAGCTTTGTGGGACTTTTGGCTTGCAAGATTTTAGCACTGCAACACTTTAGTAATACTGACAGATTCCTATGGAGTGGAGGAAAGCTGATGTATTTCCAGTATTTAGAAATGGATTACAATATCAGCCTGGCAATCATAGGCCAGTAAGTTTGACATCTTGAGGGCAAGTTTTTTGAAAGTTTATTAAGCTATCACTTGCAAGGTTGTGTTCTGGAGAATGGCAATATGAGTAGTAATCAGTATGGCTTTATGAAGGATAGGTCTTGTCAGACAAAGTTGAATGATTTTGTGATGATGTCAGTAGGTAGTTGGACATTGCAGTTTCAGTAGATATGATTTTGTTTGTTTGATTTGTAGTTATGATTTTGCCAAAGCATTTGATACAGTGCAGCATAAATGCTTTCTAAACTAAGGTCTGTTGCTGTGTTGTTGTTAGTACATGGATGAGATACTGGCTATGATTGTGTACAGAGGGTATCAATGATAGATTATCTATACGGAGAGGGGTTCTTAATGGGGCCTCACAGGTTCCTGTATTCGGTCAATCCAAAGAAAGTCAAGAAATCATGGTTAATTAAGTTATAGATCATTTACGCGCCCAAATCCTGAATCACAGAATGAGAGGCCTGTCCAACAAAGAACAGTTTCTGATCTATAACTTTATTTAATCCAAAAACAACAAAAACCACACCCACTAGAGATTTCTTAAATGGAAGTCATAATGCAGCAAGTGTACTCTGGTTGACATTTCAATTTATTGATTGCACAAATCTGAATTGCATGTATATAACTGGTTAATCGGAATCTTATGTCCTTTGTGAGAGTCTGTGATGTACTCTACTTTGCTATTCACACTATTTAAACTAGGGATACAAAGTCTAGCAAAAAGTATATTTTGGCATGCGGTATATTTTCTTGAGGTAACTTTTCTTTTATGTATGCCATCCCTTCCTCCCGTTGTATTGGATGGGGTTGTACATATATATTGAATAAAAGGAGGTTATGTTTTACAGAAGCCAAGTTGTAGAACCTCAACAAAAAAATTGGTGGCATCATTTAAACACTAGGGCAAAGCCTGTACTATCTCCTCTAAGAAAGTGTCTACAGTACATATTGGGATAGAGAGAGAGAGATATCACTGAATATGTAGAACATATATTAGTTGGCAAAGCCCCAAAGCAATTAGTCATTCGGTGGTTGAATATAATAAGAATGATCAGGGACCCTGGACCCAATACTCTGAGGGAACAGATAGCCACCTGACTTGTGTACATTGCATCATCTAGCAAGAGAAACAGGGGTATAAGCAGGAAGGAGATTCTATTTCAATGTGGCCTCTACACTCCCCTCTGTCTGCCTGACACTTGTGCTTGACACCACAGCTTGTTGTAAAATCATTAACCAGGATAAACATTACCCCTGCACCATTCTTATACTCTTCATCAGAGTGTTTTCTCAATAAACGTAAGTGAGGGCTGGATATTAATATGCCAAAAAGTACCCCCCAAAAGCATGTCACTAGGTCAAGAGCTCTAGACCCATAGGGGCAAATTTACTTACCTGAAATTGCGCCGGCTTCGCTGACATCGCAACACTTCACCAGGCGTAGTTTCGCCAGGACAACACTAATTCACGAAAATCCAGAAGTTGCGTCCAGGGTTCTGAATGCTTGGGAAGTTGCGCTAGCGATAATATGATAAACAGTTCGAAGTTACGCTAGCGATGCCTAATTACCACACGGAGCAAAGTTAAAGTATAATGGACGTATATGTTGTAGTAACTACATTACACTACACAAGGCCAGGGAACCTTAATAAAATAAAATAGAGTTGTTATTTTGCCCTAAACATGTGCCCACTGTATAGTTTAGGTGTCATATGTTGGGAATTGTAGGGGGAAAGGAGGGAACCCAAAAAAGAATATACTTTCCCTGGCCCTCTCCATATCAGCACTCATCGGGTTAGCTCCTCCCTCACCTCATTGAAGAACCACTCCCACAAGTAATAAATATCCCGCCAAGGAACCTACCCGTGTCTTTTTTTGGTTCTTCTTCACCTACTCCTTTGCAAGGAGTCTTCTTATTTTTACCTGAGGGTAGCATAAGGCCTGCGGTAATGCGGTCTTGGAACCGGGGTTTTTGGAACTATTCCTTTTCCTCGTTGGGACCTCTACTGCATGAGTCCGCTGTCCTCCCATTTCCGACTAATGGTGACAGTTGCAGGAGTCAGATGCGGCAGTGCTGGCTCCAGCATTAGCGCTCCGATAGAGTCTCAAGTTCCCCCGTCCGGCGGCCTTCCCAGTATGCGGTAATGCTACTGTCGGCAGAGCGCGGCGGAATTCTACTTCCGGTTCACGCCAGGTGAGCGCATCCATTTTGCCGGGCGGGGAGGGTGGCAGAAGGTCAGTGGATCCAGGAACTGACGCGCGTCAGGTAAGGCGTATAAGAGACCTACCTCACAGGCGCACGATGCCTTTGGACTGCCCAGCCGCTTCCTGTTGGCCCTGCAGACTGAAAGTAAGTGGAGCGATACGGGTAATGCCTATACTCGGCAATCCAGCCTTGTCTGCCCTGACGCTCCTCTGCGTACCTGCTATTCAAGAGAAGCAGGTGACCTGGGGCTACATAGGGATGCAGATACATGGAACCCATTATAGCGCCTGTGCCTTGACAGCCCAGCCGCTTCCCTACCGCCCCTGCAGTTCTACAGTAAGCAGGTGGCACTGGGTTATGGGAAAAACATAATTTCGCAACTACATAGCGTCTGGCATCTTACTGCCCAGCCGCTTCCCTATGTCCCTGCAGTTCCATAGTAGGGTGACCTTGGACCTTATGCCTCAAGCAGGAGCCACATTAATTTTTTTTTCCTTGTAGGCTCTTTCCGGGTCACCAGCTGCCACCCTCAAAAGTCTGCTCTCAGGTTGAGGTACACACATATATAAAAAAAAAAAAAAAAAAAAAAAAAAAAACTCTCATCTAACAAGATTTGTTCTTTCAGTGATGAAGTCTTCCAAAACCAACTCGGGGGACAAGGACTCATCGTCAAGACTAACTACAGCTACGACAGTATCAGAGTCTTGCACAGCATGTGGAGAACCGTCACTCCCTGATAAGAGACTATGCCAGTCCTGTTTGAATTCAGCAGCAGGAACTTCATTCTCACAATCAGAGGTAATATCTTGGATTAAACAGGCGGTCTCCCAGGAGGTATCTTCAGCCGCATCCAGATGCCTCCAGCCAGATATTGAGATAGAGGGTGAAGAAGCAGGACAGCCTCCTGATTCTTCTTCGGATACTGAGTCAGAAAATGAGGACATATCTTCCTTTGACTTTTCCATGGTCCCACCCTTAATCAAAGCTGTTAAAAGGTCTCTACGTTTGGATGAAAACGACCAGACACCTTCTACTTCCTTTCTTCCGGGGTTAAAAAAGAAAAGTCAAACTTTTCCATTACACCAGGAAGTTTGTGAGCTCATCAAAAGCGAATGGGAAGTAATCTCAAGAAAGCTTAAAGCTCAAACAAAATTTGGCAGACTGTATCCCTTCAAACAGGAAACTTTGAAAGATTTATGGACCATGCCTTCAGTTGATGCTCCAGTTATCAATCTTGCCAAAAACACCCTTCTACCAGTGGAAGATTCAGCAACGCTGAAGGATCCCATGGACAGAAAGGTCGATTCAGAGCTGAAAAGATCATTCATCCTGGCAGGGGAAACAGTTAAGCCGGCAGTAGCTAGCATTTCAGTGGCCAAAGCCATGGAAATCTGGTTAGATAACGTGGAAACTGCCATCAAGGAGGGACGGGACAAAAATGACATTCTGGAAGGATTGTCTGAACTCAGAATCGGCACCTCCTTTATCCTGAATGCCTCCATTGACATCACACGACTGGCCTCCAGATCAGTAGCTCTCTCAGTCTCCGCACGAAGGGCTCTGTGGCTAAGGTCTTGGGAGGCAGACACCACCTCCAAGTCAGAACTTTGTTCTCTTCCCTTCCAGGGACAACTCCTGTTCGGAAAAGGACTAGAGGAATTGATTTCCAAAGCAACTGGAGGCAAAAGCCAGTTTCTACCACAAAAGAAACGTAAACAGCGCTCAAAAAGGTTCTTTCGCAGCAAGTTCCCGTTTAAATCCAGAACTCCTGAGAACCAGGAGTCCAAAGGTTTCAGGAACAAGAAAAGATCCTTCGAATCTAGTAACTGGCAAGGGGGACAGTCTCAATCCTTTCGACAGCCCGGTTCCGGTCCCAGAACTCCCTCTACTTCCTTCTCCAGAAAACCCTTCTGAAAGACAGGGTCCCCAGGGGCCGGAAATAGGAGGAAGATTACATCATTCTCTGGCCACCTGGGAAAAATCCACAGACGACCAGTGGGTGCTAGAAATCATAAGGAAAGGATATCTATTGGAATTTCAAGATCGTCCTCCTGCTCCAAGATGGATGATATCCCCTCTGCCAAAACAAAAGGAAAAAAGAGAAGCCTTACTAGTCTGTCTCCATCGGTTATTAGCTCAGAAAGTTATTACCACGGTACCTCCTCAGGAGCGGGGGAAGGGGGTCTACTCTCACTTCTTCCTTGTACAGAAACAATCAGGAACCTGGCGTCCAATCCTGAACCTAAAAGGGGTGAACCGAACCCTACAGATTCAGAGATTTCGAATGGAATCATTAGAATCAGTAAGAGCAGAAGTGTGTCCAGAAGATTGGATGTGTACACTGGACATTCAGGATGCCTACCACCATATTCCAGTGGCAGAAATTCACCAGAGGTTCCTGAGGTTCTGCATACACAATCAGCACCTTCAATTTACTTGTCTCCCCTTCGGGATCGCCACAGCCCCACGAGTGTTCTCCAAGGTTCTAGTATCACTGGTGGCCTTTCTGAGGTGGCAGGGCGTGAGAATCTTTCACTACCTGGACGACCTTATTCTCTTGGCATCATCAAAATCCCAAGCAATTATACACAGGGACAGGGTCATCAAAGTCTTAATAGACCATGGTTGGTATCTAAACTGGTCAAAAAGTCAGTTAGAACCAGCTCAGGAGGTCATTTTCTTGGGGGCAGTTCTAAATACCCAGTCAGGGGTGGTGAAACTGTCTACTCAGAGACAACAGGATCTTCAACTACTAGGGTCCTGGATCCTGTCGACAGCCCAGGTGCCATCAGCACTGTTATCACGACTACTAGGAATGATGTCATCCTCAATCCGGTTGGTGGCCTGGGCACATTGGCACATGAGATTCCTCCAGTACCAATTGATCAAGACGGGGGGAATTGTCGATCCAGAAATCCTTATACAAATCGATCAACCCATGAAAGAAGCCATACAATGGTGGCTCCAGCCACACAGACTGTCTACAGGTGTTCCGTTATTTCCAAAAAAATGGGTCACCTTGACTACCGACGCATCAGGATCGGGTTGGGGCGCGGTCCTAGAAGGCAAAGCAGCACAAGGCTGGTGGCAAAGACTCTCATCAGACATGCCCTCAAATGTTTTAGAAATCAGAGCCATCTTAGAGGCGCTCATCTTTTTCGAGGACAACCTTCTGGGAAGCAGAATAAAAATCAGAAGCGACAATACTACGGCAGTCGCATACATCAAAAGGCAGGGGGGGACCAGGAGTCTGGCAATGCTGTCAGAAACAGAACCAGTGTTTCTTTGGGCAGAAAAACATGTCTCCGAATTAACGGCAGTTCACATTCCAGGAAATCTCAACAGGGAAGCCGACTTCTTAAGTCGGAATTCCCTAGATCCGCACGAATGGCAGTTACATCAGAGGATCTTCAATCAACTGATAAAAATATGGGGACACCCTTGTATGGACTTGATGGCATCAGCAAACAATGCCAAATGCATGATTTATTTTTCCAGAAGGCAGGAACCGAAAGCCTCCGCAGTGGATGCTCTAACACAACAGTGGCCAAAGGATTTATGTTACATCTTTCCTCCTCTTCCTCTAATCCCGAGGATTCTGAGGAAGGTGATGGAGTGCAGAGCAGAAGTTATCTGCATTGCCCCGGCCTGGCCAAGGAGACCTTGGTTTCCAACACTCCTCAGACTATCAGTACAGTCTCCATGGAAGCTGCCATTGTCAAGGGATCTCCTGATCCAGGGACCATTTGTCCACCCGGACCCAGGCCGTCTGGCCCTGACGGCCTGGAGATTGAGCGGAAAGGTCTAGAGGCTCAGGGGCTTTCCAAAAAAGTCGTTGAGGTTCTCATGAACTCAAGAAAACCCACAACCAACTCGAGGTATTGCGGTATTTGGAAGGCTTTTAATGAAAAAAAGAAAGATTATGATCCATCTTCATCCTCAGTCTCGGTGGCAGAACTCCTTGAATTCCTCCAACAAGGTCTGGACAGCGGATTAAAAGCCAACACACTAAAAACGCATGTTTCAGCCATCTCAGCCTTTTCGGGAATCCGGTGGGCCCTCCATCCACTAGTAATAAGATTCTTTAAAGCAGCAATCAGAATATCACCCGCTAAAAGGCCCTCTTGTCCGGTATGGGACCTACCACTGGTTCTACAATCTTTATCCGAACACCCGTATGAGCCAATTCAGGAAATCCCTATTGGACTACTGACTTTAAAAACAGTCTTTCTCGTAGCAATCTCATCAGCAAAAAGAGTTGGTGAGCTACAGGCCTTGAAGTTTGGGGAAGACAGTCCAGTTTTCCTTCAGGAAAGAGTCATTTTGAAGTTTGTTCCATCCTTCAAACCTAAGGTGGTAACCAACTTCCACATTAGGGACGAGTTGTCCCTTCCTTCCTTCCGGATCCATGATCAACAAGAGGGAGAACACCCTCTGCATTCTCTGGACGTCGGAAGAGCAGTGAACACATACTGCTCAGCGACTCAAGATTTTAGAAAATCCAACAGATTATTTCTTCTCCCTGGAGGTAATAGGAAAGGAGAAGCTGCTTCCAAATCAACTATCTCCAAGTGGATCAGATCGGTCATCTCAAAGGCTTACTCTTCCAGAGGATTACAAGCCCCTTCAACTTCAGCTCACTCAACCAGAGGCCAATCAGCTTCATGGGCAGCAGAAGTTGGTACACCATTGGAAGTAATCTGCAGAGCGGCTTCCTGGGCATCTCCCAATACTTTTGCCTCACACTATCGTCTAGACGTGGCCTCGGCAAACTGTGCTCAATTTGGACGTAAAGTCCTTTCCACAGTCTCCTTTGCCCATTAACGGCATTTTAAAATGAATAAAGATAAATTATCCTGGCATATGCTGTGTGGCCCACCCTTCTTTCGGGAAGCTTGCTAAATCCCGATGAGTGCTGATATGGAGAGGGCCAGGGAAAAGGGAAAATTGCTACATACTTACCGTGATTTTCCTTTCCTGGTACCTCTCCATATCAGCAGGTTCCCTCCCTAAGTATTATCCGGTTAAAGCTATCCACTAGACACGGGTAGGTTCCTTGGCGGGATATTTATTACTTGTGGGAGTGGTTCTTCAATGAGGTGAGGGAGGAGCTAACCCGATGAGTGCTGATATGGAGAGGTACCAGGAAAGGAAAATCACGGTAAGTATGTAGCAATTTTCCCTTATCTTTTTCAGCCTATCACCCTGTAAAAAGTAAAAGACGCCAGCGTTTTCAACTTTTTTTTGAGGAACTCCTATCTACTCTATTGTACTTCCCTGGTCTGAGGTGGCGAGTCTGGCGCAAGAGGTAACATTCATTAAAGTCCACATCTTAGTTAATTTGCTTAGTTATGTCCATTCGCCAGAGTGAAAATTCGCCGAAATGACGTCACGCTGGCGAATTTTCCCTTTAGTAAATTTGCCCCATAGTCTGCTGGTATGTATAGCACTCCTGTGTTTGCTGAAGGTACCTACCATGTTCTCTTCACCCCATCATCAGGCTCCCCACTACTAGGTGCTAGACAACACATTGTTTACACAGGTAGTAGTGAACAAGTCACACACTTTGAATTTCTCTTTTGCTCCTGTTTAAGACAAGTAGCAAATTAATTTGCTGGTTTAAGACCAGCAAATGAATCACAGAGGCTCTTCTGTTCAGATAAGCAAATGACTCTTCAGAGCATTGGACACTTGGAGGCAAATTTATTATGCAGTGCAAAAAATGTGGAATAATAAGTCACACATCACTGGGCATCGCTGTGTAAAAAATGGCATAAAAACTGAGTCATTTTTTACATGCTATCTTTGAGCAACTTCACAGTTTTTCAACACGATTTTCTGCCAGTTTAATTCTGCACAGCATAATAAATAGGCCCCTATTAACAATGTATTGAGAGATCAGGATTCTGGGGTATAATAGAGGAAACTGACACAATGTTTTACCATGTGCACTGGAATATTATACATGAAATTGGAACTGCAATAAGCTGTCATGTATTCTTGAGGCATTATGCATTTAAATTTGCACTGAATTTATCCTACCATGTGTTTTGGATGAATAATGCATGAATTCAGTACATTGCATGAATTTAGGACATTATTTCACTTACCAAATTTTCTGTAATCAAGTCTAAATGAAATGTTACATACTGTGTCTGTGGTGTTACTACCAATTGTATCTTTTTTTATTAAAAGTACATTTTATCATGTTTTTTACGGTTTACTCTGCTAAAGATCCTCTTACTAATTACTCTACTGTATAATGTTCTGTTGATGTTATCCCATTACGAATTGCTCCCTCTGCATAATGGGATCAGGTTGCTATTCGCTATAGCTCTCAGTACAAGTTATAGGGATGCCACTTGTCTTCACTGTCAATTTAGTTGGTATCTTAAAACTACTAGAAGTTTTCACTTACATTTGACCAGGGAAGTTCTAAGCAGGGCATAAATTTGAGAAAATGACTTGTTGGAAAGGACATGCTAACAGTCACTGAGCTTTTCCATTCTACTGCTGTTTATTGTTGGATATTTTATGGCTGTGTAATTAATTTATACACCTGCGTCAGCAATGGGTGTACTATTTACTAACATTCGTATTTTATTCTTTTCCCCAAATGGTATTTTTTAGAGTTAAAACTATACTAATTACAGCAGGAAAAAATATGTAATTTATTAAGCGTTAAAACCACAAAAAAAATCTCTAATACAAAAGCTATCGAGGTCATTTAGAAGTCCTTATCTAATTGTACCATTTTTCTTTAGAGGTTTTCAGGGGGACGGTTCGCTAGAAATTGCAAAAAAAAACAATTTAAGGCATTAGAGGTTTTCGATGTTGCTTTTTATATCTTTTAATATAATACAGTCATATGAAAAAGTTTGGGAACTCCTCATAATTATTTACTTATTTACAGTGATGTCTTTCATTTCTGAAAGACATACCACATTCTGGGGTGTTTTCTGAACAGATATTTTTAGTGAAGCAGTATTCAGTTGTATGAAATTAAATCAAATGTGAAAAACTGGCTGTGTAAAAATTTGGGTACCCTTTTAATTTTTCTAATTTGAATGCATGTGTAACTGCTCAATACTGATTACTGGAAACACAAAATTGGTTGGATTAGCTTGTTAAACCTTGAACATCATAGGCAGGTGTGTCCAATCATGAGAAAAGGTTTTTAAGGTGGCCAATTGCAAGCTGTGCTTCTGTTTGACTCTCCATAGGAGCATGGGATCCTCAAAGCAACTCTCAAAAGATCTGAAAACAAAGATTGTTCAGTATCATGGTTTAGGGGAAGGCTACAAAAAGCTATCTCAGAGGTTTAAACTGGCAGTTTCAACTGTAAGGAATTTAATTAGGAAATGGAAGGCCACAGGCACAGTTGCTGTAAAACCCAGGTCTGGCAGGCCAAGAAAAAATACAGGAGCGGCATATGCGGAGGATTGTGAGAATGGTTACAGACAACCCAAAGACCTGCAAGAACATCTTGCTGCAGATGGTGTACCTGTACATCTATCTACAATTCAGTGCAATTTGCACAAAGAACATCTGTATGACAGGGTGATGCGAAAGAAGCCCTTTCTGCACTCACACCACAAACAGAGTCGCTTGTTGTAGGCAAAAGCTCATTTAGACGGGCCACAGTAATTTTGGAACAAAGTGCTTTGGACTGATGAGACAAAAATGTAATTATTTTTTGTCGTAACAAAAAGCACTTTGCATGGCGGAAGAAGAACACCGCATTCCAAGAAAAACAACTGCTATCTACTGTCAAATTTGGTGGAGGTTCCATCATGCTGTGGGGCTGTGTGGCTAGTTCAGGGACAAGGGCCCTTGTTAAAGTCGACAGTCCGTTGAATTCCACCCAATATCAACAAATTCTTCAGGATAATGTTCAAGCATCAGTCACAAAGTTAAAGTTGCTGTTTTAACTGAACTGGAGAGATATTGTATGGACAAATGGTCAAAAATACCGCCATTCAGAATCAAGACACTCATCAAAGGCTATAGGAGGCGTGCAGAGGCTGTTACATAAGGCAAAAGGCTCAACTAAGTATTGATGTAAAATCTCTGTTGGGGTGCCCAAATATATGCACCGGTCTAATTTTGTTATGATGCATATTACATATTTTCTGTTAATCTAATAAACTTTATGTCACTGCTAAAATACTGCTGTTTCCAAAAGGCATGTTATACAGTGGTGTGAAAAACTATTTGCCCCCTTCCTGATTTCTTATTCTTTTGCATGTTTGTCACACTTAAATGTTTCTGCTCATCAAAAACCATTAACTATTAGTCAAAGATAACATAATTGAACACAAAATGCAGTTTTTAAATGAAGGTTTACGTTATTAAGGGAGAAAAAAAACTCCAAATCTACATGGGCCTGTGTGAAAAAGTGATTGCCCCCCTTGTTAAAAAATATTTAACTGTGGTTTATCACACCTGAGTTCAATTTCAAAGGTTATAAAGCCATTTCTAAAGCTTTGGGACTCCAGCGAACCACAGTGAGAGCCATTATCCACAAATGGCAAAAACATGGAACAGTGGTGAACCTTCCCAGGAGTGGCCGGCCGACCAAAATTACCCCAAGAGCGCAGAGACAACTCATCCGAGAGGCCACAAAAGACCCCAGGACAACATCTAAAGAACTGCAGGCCTCACTTGCCTCAATTAAGGTCAGTGTTCACGACTCCACCATAAGAAAGAGACTGGGCAAAAACGGCCTGCATGGCACATTTCCAAGGCGCAAACCACTTTTAAGCAAAAAGAACATTAAGGCTCGTCTCAATTTTGCTAAAAAACATCTCAATGATTGCCAAGACTTTTGGGAAAATACCTTGTGGACTGACGAGACAAAAGTTGAACTTTTTGGAAGGTGCGCGTCCCGTTACATCTGGCGTAAAAGTAACACAGCATTTCAGAAAAAGAACATCATACCAACAGTAAAATATGGTGGTGGTAGTGTGATGGTCTGGGGTTGTTTTGCTGCTTCAGGACCTGGAAGACTTGCTGTGATAGATGGAACCATGAATTCTACTGTCTACCAAAAAATCCTGAAGGAGAATGTCCGGCCATCTGTTCGTCAACTCAAGCTGAAGCGGTCTTGGGTGCTGCAGCAGGACAATGACCCAAAACACACCAGCAAATCCACCTCTGAATAGCTGAAGAAAAACAAAATGAAGACTTTGGAGTGGCCTAGTCAAAGTCCTGACCTGAATCCTATTGAGATGTTGTGGCATGACCTTAAAAAGGCGGTTCATGCTAGAAAACCCTCAAATAAAGCTGAATTACAACAATTCTGGAAAGATGAGTGGGCCAAAATTCCTCCAGAGCGCTGTAAAAGACTCGTTGCAAGTTATCGCAAACGCTTGATTGCAGTTATTGCTGCTAAGGGTGGCCCAACCAGTTATTAGGTTCAGGGGGCAATTACTTTTTCACACAGGTTTGGATTTCTTTTCTCCCTAAATAATAAAAACCCTCATTTAAAAGCTGCATTTTGTGTTTACTTTGTGTTTGTTTTGTGTTATCTTTGACTAATAGTTAAATGTGTTTGATGATCAGAAACATTTTGTGTGAAAAAACATGCAAAAGAATAAGAAATCAGGAAGGGGGCAAATAGTTTTTCACACCACTGTATATTAAAAGGAATTTGCTACTTTGAAAGCTCAGCCAATGATAAACAAAACTCCTAAGAATTAAGAAGGGTTCCCAAACTTTTTCATATGACTGACAGTAGTTAGTGTGTGTTTCTCTTTTTCACAGCCCTCGGCTATATTGTAATACATAATCATCTTTCAACACAGCTTCCCAATGAGTATGAAAGTGCCCAATATGAGGTAATAGGAAGCAATGCCCTGTGTTCTGGCCCCAACCATATTTGATTAAAAAGCCAAATTGACCCTGAGCTGAACCTGGTAGATGATTTTGGCAAACCGAAGGGAGAGGAGAGTTTTTATGGGAACTGCCAGGAACTTCTCTGCATTCTGTAGTGTTTAATTGGAAACCCCTGTACAGTTATAGAAAATACAAAATTTCAAAATCTGAGAAATCCTGAATTTTTCATGCAGGATTCCGTGAATTCAAAGCTCAAATGTTTAAATGAACTGGGAAAATAAATAAAGTTGTTGGAGATAATCCCCACTGACTTCTTTTGAACCTTACTTGCTCTTTACAAGAGCTTTTATACAGGTCATGGATTTGAGGCAACTTCTTCCTATTTTCCAACAGGGTTTACATTACCTCCTATAATTTATATGTTTCAATGAGGCATGTGATAGAACACCACTGACAAATTTAACAATATTCTACAGTTTTCTTATTGTGTGTTATAAAAGATTACAGGTCACAAAACGCATTAGTGCCTTCTAATACATTTATCATTTACTGCTGGGCTGTCCAGCTGGACCTGTATGGCCCCCTAAACATGCAAAGTAGTGTGTGTGTGTATATATATATATATATAATACACAAAAGCCATGAATATCCTGTAAATTATATCCTTATAAACGGTGAGTAGTGATGTCATCAGTTATAAACGGTGAGTAGTGATGTCATTTCTGTCACATGACTTACTAAAATTTGTGTATTATAATAAATAAAGTACCCCCAGTTGTAAAATATGAGGATATTAGAAGTTACCTCGGAGTTCCATGACCTGTATAAAAACACTCGGCCTTCGGCCTCGTGTTTTTATATGGTCATGAAACTCCTCGGTAACTAATAATATCCTTATATTTTACAAGAGGGGGTACTTTATTCACTATATATAGATATATATATATATATATATATATATATATATATAGATATATATAGATATATATAGATATATAGATAGATATAGATATATATATATATATATATATATATATATATATATATATATTTCTCAGCATGTGTATGGTTACCAATTAATATACAGTGTACCAGACTGCTAGATTAAAAAAACAGTGTCCATTCAGCTAAAAGGAGTTTAATCATCTGCTATAGCTAATGAATCAGCGGTAGACTTTTGTACCATATAACTGCTGTTTGGAAGCACCTGCTTATCTGCTCCTTTCCTTTCTTACCCAGACCCCAACCACTTATCCACCACCAACACTTTAAATAACTGGATTGTCCAGACTTTTAAATTAATATTTTTTGTATTTTTTAGCACCCGTACAATAAAACTGTACCATTTACAATAAAAAGAAAACTCTCAGTTCAAAAGAAGTTAAAGTGCCGTGTATATAACGTGGAACAACACACGGCCAGCCCTGTGCAAGGGGCACTGTCATTTCCTTTCCTTGGTGGAAGCAGTCACACAAGTTCCTTTCACTCCAAACTGCTTTAAAATTAGCATGTACTAGAAAAAGTAAGAAGCATTGGATTAGGTGGGAAGAAGAGCCCTGAGCACATTCACACACTTTCCTTCTCCCCAGTCTCTAGCCATGCTGCTTATGGATTTGCTGTGTCCACTGAAGAAAGCAGGGCAGAAGCATTTCGAGTGGTGTAGGCAAGGCCTGCCATATCATATCTGCATCATTAATGCACATATTCAAGAGTGTGCAGTTATGTTGCTGGCTCAGGCTGTCAAAATGTCCTTGGAAACCCAAGCAAACAACCAAACCATGACTTGATTTGAATGTTATCAGTAGGAGGGCACACAACCACTTGGGCTTATATCTGTAGAGTGGATTCTTCTAGGCCACAAACCATGTTTCTAGAAGTTGTGTTGCTTTGGCCTGGCTTCAATGTCGGCAAATGTCACTCCGTATTTCATTCCTTTAAAGACCTTCTCATTACAAGATAAAGAGTGATCAAAGGAGACCTTATGAAGTTCAGTTCAGTGGCCTTCTAGTTCTCATTTATCTGAAGGTTCTTAACACAAAGAACCATGATTGTCGTCTTCCTGTTCCAAATTCTTTATGGATTGACCAATAATCCATATTGTTTCAAATATGAACTGGTGCTTCGTGTACTTTTTCCTCCCCATAAACCTCAAAACAACAAAACATTTGCCACAAATGAAGACTGACTGAAACAGGTCACAAAAAGGACAGAAATGGGCCACAAAGACAGAAAAGAGATCACAAAGATTTTCACTCAACATTTTAAATAGGATCACTAGGGAGTACAGAAATATGATGGAAAAAATAGGGTAAATTTTGTTTTCCTTCAAATATTCCGTTTACCACAATTCATTACTATATCTTCAGCAATCTGCTCAGAAACTCGAGAGAATGTCGAGTGGTCACCAGCAGCAAAACAAAAACTCGTTTCTATTACATGTAGGAAGAACTAATTGTGGTTTTTCCGTGACCAAACAGATCATCCAAAGATTGAAAAGATCCACATAAAAAAAAAAGACAGAATGGAAAGAAATGATAAAACCATGAAATCCATTCATCAGTGCTGGCATTGCTAAGGCCGCCTTTTCTTGGTCAGTTTATTGCCTCTCTTGCAGCGGGCAGGTCCCACACACAAGTGCCATTTACTTGTCAGCTGCTAACACCCTGGAATTCTATAGATGAGCCCAAAAGTTGAAGCAGCTCTGGCTCATATTTCACCAGCTCTACAATGTCCCCCATGTCCTGTGGCCACAAGTCTAAACTTTCCGTAGGTGTCAAAAGCTGGCTTGTGAGCACCTGCTTGGTGAATTCTTTCTTTTGCATGCTGGCAACTTCAAAGTTCGGGTACCTTGCTTGGAATATCCGAGAGGAAAGTTTTAGACGCTTCAGCACATCAGAAAAGAGCAACCAGTTACTTGGCCTGTAGAGAAGAAAACATTATTGAATTAGTACAATTTGTGGTGGCATGCTAATACAAATAGGGACATTTAGAAACAAATATACTACATGTTTGATGCTGAGCTGAAATTATATACCTTGTATGTATAAAATTCAAGGAACAGATGAGACACTTTTTATGGGAATTTACGGGAAGAAAGTTGCTAAATGTACCAGCAGGTGGCACCCCATGAAAGTTGAAGTGAGTGTTTCCCTAGCAACACTTGCTTGTGGTTGAGAAATGAAGGCAAAGTTACACCTTGAATGCAAAATATCTAAGTGCAGCATATCCTACTTAGCAATGAGGTTTAACAGACTTTCCTGGATCTGTAACTAAACTAGCAATCTACTGCACCTCAAACAGGGCAACACTTTGGGCCACATTTCTAAAGCTGTATTTCTGCATTCCTTTACATTGCCCATTGCTATACAAAACAGAGTTTGTAAATATGCTGTGAATTAAAATTGCATAGAAAATAGAACAATTCAAGTAGTATGCTTGTATGCTAACTTATGTAGCAAGTATAATTGTATAAGATACATTCTTACTCAATGTTACCATGTAAATATAATAGGGATGCACCGAATCCAGGATACGGTTCGGGATTCGGCCGAATCCTTCTGCCCCAGGCCGAACCGAATCCGAATCCTAATTTGCATATGCAATTTAGCAATGAGGATGGAAATCCTGTGACTTTTTGTTACAAAACAAGGAAGTAAAAAATGTTTTCCCCTTCCCACCACTAATTAGCATATGCAAATTAGGATTTGGTTCGGTATTCGGACAAATCTTTCGTGAAGGATTCAGGGGTTTGGCCGAATCCAAAATAGTGGATTCGGTGCATCCCTAAAATATAATACAGAAAATTTCAATATCAATTTTTACAGAGACCACTGCTCTGTAAAGACAGAAGGGTTTATTGATCAATACATGTAAACATAAAGCAAGGGCCTTTCTCAACACATACAATTTATCAGTGATATAAAAGGTAAAAATTATCTTTCTTAGGACATGAGGATAAGCCTTGCAAATTTCATGTCTGATGGGGCACCTACTTATAGACTAATGTGTACACATGACCTAACCACCAATCAAAAACCTTTCAGTAAATCAGTGTATCACTAACACCAATAGATGCAAGCAAAGAATATTCCAGCAGCACTTGAGGTATTCAAGGTTTTTTAAGCCTATAAACTTTTCGTATTCAATCGAGATTTTTAGATTTTTTTCATATGCAAACATTAAAGTTTTTTTAAATTGTGAGTTTAGTAGAAAAAAAAACTCCCAAATCAGATTTTTGATAATTAAGTCCACAAGTCTCACTTCCAAATTGCGAGACACATTTCCCAGCACCCCCTAAGAGGTTAAAGGAAAACTATACCCCCAAAATGAACACTTAAGCAACAGATAGTTTATATCATATTAAGTGACATATTAAAGAATCTTACCAAACTGGAATATATATTTAAGTAAATATTGCCCTTTTACATCTCTTGCCTTGAGCCACCATTTTGTAATGGTCTGTGTGCTGCCTCAGAGATCACCTGACCAGAAATACTTCAACTCTAACTGTAACAGGAAGAAGTGTGGAAGCAAAAGACACAACTCTGTCTGTTAATTGGCTCATGTGACCTAACATATATGGTTTGTTGGTATGTTTGTGAGTACAGTGAATCCTACGATCCCAGGGGGTAGCCCTTATTTTTTAAAATGGCAATTTTCTATTTATGATTACCCAATGGCACATACTACTAGAAAAGTATATCATTATGAAAATGGTTTATTTACATGATGCAGGGTTTTACATATGAGTTGTTTTATGCAATATCTTTTTATAGAGACCTACATTGTTTGGGGGGTATAGTTTTCCTTTAAGTGTGAAATATTTTCATTTTTTTAATTATATATTGGTGTACATAATTTAGGACACCAGCAATTCCCAGGACAGGAGCTTTGTATGACTTTCTACCATGTGCCAAGGGGATTACAGCTTTGCACATAAAGCTTAAAAAAGAGATATATAGAGTGTAGGATGGTTATTTACTAATTTCTAGTTGGAATTTTAAAGGGGAAAAACAATTTTTGTAGAAAAACTTTTTAATTTTTCGAGATTTATTAAACAAAGAGGCTGCGAAAAGTCAGAATAAAAAAGTACTTTATCTCAAACCTGCTAAGGTCATGTAGAAGTCAATGGGAGATGTCCTTTTTTACAAATGGAAGATATCATGATTTGAGCTGGGATTTGTACAAAATACCGATGGATTTGTGGTTTTTGGGCGTTATTCCAAAAAAGTCTGAGTTTTCGGACTTCAAATCCGGAAAAAAAAGTATTTTCCCGCACAAGATTTTTTTGAGTTAATTTATTGATAAATAAAGTAAAATTGTGGATGAGAGTTTGGTCTAAGTGGGTTTACTAAAATAATGAGAATTTTTCAGATTTTAGTAAATAACCCCCTAAGTGTAGTACTGTCATTTAATATTGTACTGGACTCACAGGTGCAAGCACAATTTACACATATTGCAATCAAAACAAAGTCAATGTGGCACAGTTTTATTTGCATTTATTTGTTTTAGCACTTTTTAGTAGTGTAAACATAAAACAGCAAATAGTTAAATACTCTGTTCTGGTCACAGCTCCTTTAAAAAGAAATATATATGTGTGCGCACATTCGGCACAAAATATGTTAGGCTTAATTTATTTATCTAAAAAAGATAATTTTTACCTTTTCGATCACTGTCCTATTGTATATACTGAGCAAGGCCCTTGTTTAATGTTTAAATTTTTAAAAAAAATTTAGTACATAGTCATAGCTAGGGTGAGATTCAGAGGATACCATGACTCTTTCTCAGAATAATACA
Source organism: Xenopus laevis (assembly GCF_017654675.1). NCBI lineage: Eukaryota > Metazoa > Chordata > Amphibia > Anura > Pipidae > Xenopus > Xenopus laevis. The sequence goes on from NC_054386.1 coordinate 62,977,704, forward strand.
CTTATGGGCTTTTTTATCAAAAATGAATCTGAGTTTTTCTACTTCGAATAAACACACTTTAATATTAGAATGTTAGCTAATTTATGAAAAAATCCAAAATCCAAACAACTTGAATACAACCGTGAAAATAAAAAAATAAAAAATTGTCAAGTTTATAAGCTAAAAAACTGGAATACATCGAATATGTCAAGTTTACCAGCTTTAAAAACTCAAATCTGTGAGTTTAGCAACTCGAAAATCTTAAATTTTAAAAAATGGCTTGAATTTTGCCTGGGACAATTCACATTGATTTTTACATGACCTCACCAGCTTTTAGATGCAGATTTTTGACATCCAAGTTTTTGGGGTTTTTTTGCTTAATAAATGCTTAATTTTACATTCGAGTTTTTGAAAATATAATTCGAATTTGTGAGTTTTTGTGCAAAAAAAAATGTAAATTGTGGCAAAAATTCTAATTCGAACCTTGATAAATCACCCCCTAAATGTCCTTTTAGAAACAACATCTATTTGTTTTACAAAATATTGTAGAAACTATATGTGGAACAAGGACCACTTGGTGCATGAAATGTGCATAAACATACGAGTTATCTTTTACGACCACAAGCACAGTTGTTTTGCGCAAATTCCCCTTCAGACAGTTACACGTAAAACGTATAAAGTTGCTTCTGACTTACAGCAAAGTGCAAGCAATTTTGACACTCTGCCCGAAACTGTGCCATGTCCCCTTGTGGCCACAACAATGCTGGAATTTGGGGAAAAAACTGTATTAAGCTTGAAATTGGAAACATGGATCTTAAGCTTGAAATTTAACTTTGCTCACTGAACTTGTAGATGTAAATGAGCCCTATGGTCCTTAAGTTTACTTACCCACTAGAGAGAGACACATGCAGATTGTGGCAGTAGAGGAGAGGTTTATCGGAAAACTCAAACAAGAAGTTGTCCTTTAGATCTTTGTCTTCCCCCGGCTCCTCCTCTGAGATATTAGATGTATCAAGGAGAATGTTGTAGCCAACTTCATCCTTCCCATCTGACAAAATACAGTTTAGGGATTTGAAATTTACATAAAAATGTGCCAATGCTTGCATCTGAGAGGTACAACAGAACAACCTGTGCCTTCCCACCTGCCTGCATTTGCATTGGTTTTTCTATAAAATTATAGACAAATAAACCAGTCCTAGTTACAGCTTACCCAATACAGAGCTGCTGTAAAAGTCCCAAGATGCATTAGGGTCTCCATCAGAATGCCCTCGGAGATCACCAAGATAATCTAGAAATAAAAAGGCATAAAATTAGCTCAGTACCAGTTTATTCTAAAAGAGAAGGAAAGTCGTTTCACACTTGGGGGTGCCAAATGTTAGGCACCACCATGGAGCAATACTCTTCCGGCTTCTTCTTTCTTCAAATTTCCTGGGGCAGACGCATGCGCAGTAGAATGAAATAGCCATCATTTTAGTTAGAGTTCGGCTTTTCACTCTAATTCACACGCGCAGCTGCGAGAAGAAAGAAGAAGCAGGAAGAGGATTGCTCCATGGTGCTCACTGCAGTTTTCTGATTATAGGAGCACCGGGCCAGGGTTTCAGGTAAGTAAATACAGGAAAGAGAAGGAAAGTCGTTTCACACTTGGGGGTGCCTAACATTCTTGTGAAGTCCTGTCCACTGTTTTTAAATGCAACCTGGAATAAAGCTTTTTGATTTTAAGGAACCGCTGCTCAAATTATTCCTGAACTTCTTTCTCTGAATATACAACTCTGTATAAAGCCTATACTGGTATTTATATTGAAAGAAATTTAAAGGAATGGTAACATCAAAAAAATGGAAGTACTTTAAAGTAATGAACATAAAATGTATTGTCCTGCTGCACTGGTAAAAATGGTGTGTTTGCTTCAGAAACTCTACAATAATTTAAATAAACAAGCTGCTGTGTAGTCATGGGGGCAGCCATTCCACATTGCAGTATACAATGGGATTCTTCAGAACTTATCTGTTATCTGTTGCTTAAATGGCTACAGAGCGTATCTGTTATCTGTTGTGTATCCTGTGCCTTTTCTCCTTTTTCAGCTTTGAATGGCTGTCTCCTGGCTACACAGCAACTTGTTTAAATGAACCATAGTCGTGTTTCTGAAGCAAACACACCAGTTTTACCAGTGCAGGGCAACAGTACAATATATTGTCATTCCTATAAAATGCTTTAGTTTTTTGGTGCTACTGTTCCTTAAAGAAAAAGTACTACTTTAATAAAAAAATTGAAGTAGCTCATAAATATTTACATCTTAGGATGTTCTTATCACTATATGAAAGGTATAACTAATGTATAAAAAGCGTGCATGTATGCTTTAATAAAAGGGGAGCTGGGCTGCTTGCAACATAGGGCTTGTCATAAAAGCAGGACTAGAACTATGGATAGATAGATAATGTTTATATCAAGGAAGAGCACCTATGAGCTCGCCAACTAGCTAAGCAGCTAGCAAGCTTGACTGTCCCATGGTTGGACAAACCATAGCAGAAGTGCAGTGAATGTCCAAATGCACTGGAAATGAACAAGTCTGATGCAAGGTCCTGGACGTTTGCAAGTATGGAGATTGTAGAAAAGAGACAAATCAGTGACTAATTTATATCAACTCATGGTGAAATAGAGACTGTCACTCGGCTGAACTAGGACAGAGAAGCATACTGTGATTTTAATCATTGTAATGAGTGCAATATAATGGGGGAGAATGCAATCTTAGATACTTTGCATTTTAGTTGTTAGTTCATCTTTAGATAGCTAAACAGCATGCCCCTGGTCTTGATTAAAATGGAAAAGAGACATGGGCACCCAGTACCCAACTGAAATAATGAATCAGAACTTACTGCTTAGAAATTTTCTCATGATTTCACTACTGGCAAGCTTCATAGGCGTCTGTCCAGAGTACGTGGCCAGCGTGGGATCAGCACCGTATGACAAAAGAAGCCACACAGTTTCCAGGTTATCATTCACAACTGCATCATGAATAGGTCTGTTGGTGGAAAAGAAACTGTTACAAAGCAAATTCATGCCACAGGAGTAATCACAGTCATATCTTTGTAGGGACCCGCTGCATGAATTTCAAAGTTTAGCAGTGCGTACTTTGTATTTGATTTTTGTATTTATGTATTTGAATCTGTAGTAAAAAGACTGACAGACCAAGATTAATAGTCAAGATCTCAGTTTAAAAAAGGTGTTTACACTCTCCAAACCCTTCCACTGCATTGCATAATACCCCCAAAATGATACAATTTGATAATCAGATAAATACAGCTTGGTTAACATAACAAAAGTAGACTTAATAAATTATGAAATGGAAAAAAATTACTACAGGCCTCTGTGTTTTGAAGTTCAGAGCCCTGTGGCTTCCCAATGAATACCCCTACAGTAGGTGGTAGGAGGCTTCTGCTAGATTTCAAATACAGGTATGGGACCTGTTATCCAGAATACACAGGATCTGGGGGTTTCCAGATAATGGATCTTTCCATAATTTGAATACCTTAAATTCATTAGAAAATCATGTAAAAATTAAATAAACCAATGGGTTGATTTTGCATCCATTAAAGGACCAGTAACATCAAAATGTTTTTTAAAAAAAATAGTTAGTAAACATTAAAAAAAAAACACCAAGACAAATTAAACGTTATAATTGCAAAGTCTTTATTAAGAAATAACTTACTGAAACTCCGCATGCGCTCCTCTTCAGAAAAGGCAACTGCGATCCATTGTGCGGAGATGGCCAAGCAGGAGACATTAAAGTTCCTTTAAAGTTTCCTTCTCTAACTCTACTTCTACTACTTTCCCACTCTCTGTTGGAGTTCCTCAAGGCTCTGTTCTTGGCCCCCTGCTGTTCTCACTCTATACAACTTCACTAGGAAAACTCATTCAGTCATTTGGACTTCAGTATCACCTTTATGCTGACGACACCCAACTCTACTTGTCTACTCCTGATCTTTCTAATTCTGTCCTTTCCCAAGTCACAGACTGTCTATCTGCTGTCGCCTCCTGGATGTCACAGCGCCACCTGAAACTGAACCTTTCTAAAACAGAACTCATCATATTTCCTCCAAGATCTTCCCCTGTCCCTCAGATATCACTCACCGTAAACAACAACACCTTTCATTCCACCACACAGGCACGCTGCCTAGGAGTCATCTTAGACTCTCATCTGTCTTTTTCGCCACACATTCAAACACTTGCAAAATCTTGCCGTATTCAACTGCGCAACATTGCTCGAATACGACCATATCTCAGTTCAGAATCAACTAAAACACTGATTCAGTCTCTCATCCCCGCCTTGATTACTGCAACTTACTCCTCACAGGTATTCTAACAAGTCACCTTTCACAACTCCAATCTATTCTAAACGCGGCCGCTAGACTCATTCATCTAGCTCGCCGCTCAACATCAGCTGCTCCCATATGTATGTCCCTTCACTGGCTCCCAATCTCTTCTAGAATCAAATTCAAATTACTTACACTCACATTCAAGGCCCTTAATAATGAAACCGCTCCCTATATTTCATCTCTAATCTCCAAATACACTCCTTCACGAAACCTACGCTCTGCTTCTGATCTTCACCTCACTTCTCCTCTGGTCACTTCTGCCCATTCTCGTCTACAAAACTTCTCTCGGGCTTCTGCTTTTCTCTGGAACTCTCTGCCACAAGCTGTCAGACTTTCTCCTTCCTTCCAAAATTTCAAGCGCTCCTTAAAGACCCATCTGTTTAAAGAGGCCTATTCAATGTACCTTAATTAATCAGTGCTGTATCAAAAATGACAAATTGTTTATACAATCCTAATGTCTCAATTGTACCCTAACCTTTTAGTTTGTAAACCCTATTGTATTCTGTAATCCTTGTCTGTTATCCACCATTCATTCCCTGTTTGCTATAACTGCAGTAAAGCACTGCGTGTCTTGACAGCGCTATATAAATAAATGATGATGATCATGATTAAGCACCGCACAACGGATCGTCGCCCTGTCACCTTTTCTGAAGAAGAGTGGAAGCAGAGTTTTGGTAAGTTATTTCTTAATAAAGGCTTTGCGATTTTAACGTTTAATTTATCTCTGTGGTTTTTTTTTTTTTTTTCAAAGTATACTAACAAATCTTTTTTAAAAATAATTTGATGTTACTGGTCCTTTAAGGATTAATTATATCTTAGTTTGGATTAAATATAAGGGACTGCTTTATTATTACAGAGAAAATTATTATTAGGCGAACATTATTATTTTTAAAATTTTTGATTATTTGGATAAAATGGATTCTATAGGATATGGCCTTTCTGTAATTTGGAGCTTTCTGGATAATGAGTTTCCAGATATGGATCCCATACCTGTACAAATACATTACATCTACAAATAACTTGATAACCATTAAAACGTTCAACTTCGAGGCCCATTTATCAAAGGTCGAATTTCAAATTCATGTGAATTTTTTTAATTTGAATATACTCACAATTCGACTGGGAGGTTATTTAAGAAAAAAATTGATGTCTCATATTCGATAGAATGGTTGAGACCCGAATATTCGCATCATATTTCATTCATATTAGATTCGTATGAATCGAGTTTTTCTCAGAAAAAAAAATTTGAATGTCAGGAAGGCTATATCCATCTCCAAATGGCTCAGCGGACCTCTGCCATTGACTTGTACATGAACTCGACAGGTTTTAGGTGGCGAATATTCAAATTAGGACAGTTTCCCGTATCCAAGTGTGATAAATCGCACATTCGAATTTACATTCGAATAGGGAATTCAAATTCAAATTCAACCCTTGATAAATCTGCCCCTTTGTGTATATTATTGTAATTTTAAGTTTACACTTTTTTTCATTAGGCAAATTTTAATTTTTTGGGTTTATAACCCCTTTAAAGTTATGCATGACATTAAAGCAAAGGACAGCTGATGGCAGCAATCTTGTTTCAGATGATACAATTGTGGGGGAAATTTGCTCACATTTTGGAAATATATTCAGGATTCAGATTGAGTCAGTATATAACGTAGCTAAAATATTTGTGGGGGGCTGTGATATTCTGGCAAATGTAAGACAAGCCAGCTGTTTAACAGACCTGGGGAACTAAGACTTTTGAACACTTGTTTAAAAAACAACAACCAGGAGACACTTTTCAATAGCAATTGTTGACATTTCTTAATAAATACATTTTGGAAAGTTGCTTAAAACTATGTTTTCTTTTATTAGGCAATTTTTTTGGGGGGTTAACTTGCCCTTTAACGTTTACTATCGCAGCAATAATGGATGTCCTGAATTACCTGGTGCCATCCTGTGCACTACAATTGACATTGGCTCCATTATCTAGAAGGATTTGTAAAATATCAGTCCAGCCTCGAGCGCAAGCTTCGTGCAGTGCAGTGTAACCAGCATTATCCCTATGGTTTATGTCTCCCAGATCTCGCTGCAAGCAGTATAACACAACATCCTATAAAATAAAAAAACAGCTATTTAACCAGCAATATCTTAACAATGGAAGAGTTGTTTCTCAACATAAGGTACCTTAATAAATTATTAAAATCTATTAGCACCTTAAAACAAAGCAGATATTTTATTTCAACAGGATAGCCAAATAGTCCTGGTCTGTTCCTTTAGATCCCTCCTAATGCATCCATACAATGCCAGATAGTGCGGCAGTAAAAGTACTTTAAACATCTCCCCATAAATGTGCTGTTTTCAATAAGATATATTGAACTGGAAGGTTTCTGCCTCGCATCAACAGGTATTTACCAAGATTAAAATAGTAAACAACAGCACGTCTATAACACTAATCTACAGGGGAGAAAGAATATAGAAACTTCGAAAGCTTTCTCTGCAACAAAATGTTTTTACTTTGTAGCCAAGACGAGCTGCCCTCTGCAGTAGGGTTTCCCCAGCATTTTTGTTCACAATCAGTCTTCGAGTCTCGGGAGGGATGTGCTGGGTGCTAGGTGTGTCTGAGGAGCCATGTGTGCTGGTACGACGAGATCGGCAAGGTGTATCTGGATCTCTGCTCTTCTTGGAAGATGGGGATTTCAATGGAGAGCTCTTTGGGGACTGGCTATTCCGCTTGGTCTTTCCCTGAAAGGTTGAAAAGCAACAGTGTGAGGGACGACGACGACAATAATATCTATTAATATAGGCAGTTTTCTCCAAATAAAGGGCACCAATCACAACTAAAATCATTTACTAAGTAAAGACACTATGAAAGTTCAAGAAATCTGATTTTTAAAACACTTAGAATTGTTTGTATAATATAAATCATCAGCTCACTATACCTTCTGCAAGATCTCCCCTATCTCCACTGGAGTTCTAACTGAGGCAGGCATCTTGGATTTCACAGGCTCCTCCTACCTATAGCTTCACAGCCAACTGCAGCTCTGAAAACTCGCACATGCTCATTTGAATTGCCTTGGTTGCAACCATTCTAAGCTATTTTCAAATCTGCCAAATTTAGCTGCTGTTCAGTAGTGCTGCCACCAGTCTGGAAGTTAGTGTGTGCCCTTCATTTGCATAATGACATCACCAGCAGGGGACAAGAAAGGGAAATCTCAGGATACTTCTAGTGGAGGAGTTTACTAAAACTAGGCATTATGGGTAGAATACTCAAGGCAATGCTCCTGAACTTTGCATGTTATAGTCACTGTTATAGTCACTGTATGGACTCCCTTCTCCCTCAGTGAAAGAACCCATTTGACAAAGTAAGGCATTCTTTAAAGCCTGCAGTTTTTTCAAAAAACTATATATATATATGTAGTTTGATTAAACGTGTTTAGGTTGTACTGGTCAGATTGTTAATATGTGTTTGATTTTGGCTGTGATAGGTGCCCTTTAAGGTGGCCATACAAGGTAAAATGTTGTACCTTGAGGAAGGTGATATCAGGCTTAACTGATCCTTTGGCCCTCGGGCCAAAGTTCAGATCATAAATGCAGCCTAGATATCGGTCAGCAGGCTAGAGAAAGCAGCTTTCATATACACTACTCACTACTCAGTTAGGTCAGGTTCCTACTAGTGAAAATGTCATAGGTATTACTTCTCTGTTATGGATTTGTTTGATAGAACTATGAAGAGGTAAAAAAAAAAAAAATATATATATATATATATATATATATATATATATATATATATATATATATATATATATATATATTACCATGACCTGCTCCTGTCCCCAGTACACCTTTTTTTAGAAGTATCTTACTATATCGTACTGAACAAATAAAGATTTGCTGGAAGTGGATATCCACATGGGCAAAATCTGACTAATCTAATTGTCTGGCCCCCTGGACAACAACTGCGTCACATAGAGGCTCTGGGCAGCCAGCTTTACTGAATAAGGTTGTAGTTTTAGCACAGCCTACGCAGCTATTGTCATCCAGGTTAGCACACCACTATTCTTTTGTATCACCACCCTCAGCTTAATGATTATCTTATATATGTCATAAAGAAGTAATGATGTTACTGAGGTGTAGTGAGCCAAATGGACCTCTTCAAAGCTAAAAAAACACATTTGGTTTTCCCAAAGTCTGAGCAGAAGGATTTGGTTTTCCAAAAGCAGTAGAAGGCTAATATATAACTGTGTATACTTAAATAATTTTCCAGAACATGCTTTTGAATAAAAAAGTTACGTTTATTACATCAGTTTGTTAAAAAACAATAGAAAATCCCCTTATATCGCCTAACGCGTTTCATGCTTACCTAGCACTTAGTCATAGGCATTTTCTATTTTCTATTAGATTTTGCCTATGACTAAGTGCTAGGTAAGCATGAAATGCGTTAGGCGATATAAGGGGATTTTCTATTGTTTTTTTAACAAACTGATGTAATAAACGTAACTTTTTTATTCAAAAGCATGTTCTGGAAAATTATTTAAGTATACATGGTTGTGCCTCTGTTTGGTCACTAGAGGTCTCCGGCATGCTAACATTGATGTTTTCTACTCCCAAGTTGATTAATATAATATATAACTGTGCCAGCATAGATATTTCTTTTTATGAAGCACAGTTCTGCAGGAAAATTCAGTTAGTAAAATGGCCATTTTAGTGATGATAAACAACTAACGTAATATCATAGAGCCTTCTTTTTATTGAGTTATCCGTGATGGGAAAGAGGCTTACTATAAAGCTGATGTGGGATTAATCACACTAACCATGCAGATGATGCAGCTAATGTTCTGTAATGACCTCTATGTGGTTTTGGGAAGCCTAAGCCTCATTACTCTATTAGATTTTGCCAGTAGCATGGCAATTCCACATTTTAACAAAATGTGTTGGCAGAGAAACTGACCAGCGGTCCATCGGGATGCTGCAGTTCCTTTAGGAAATTGAGTGACTCTTACAAGCGCCTGACACTTCCTGTTGTAAATTTAATATCATTAATGGCCCCCAGATCTAAATGTACCTTTGGATACTTGATAAGACACTCAAGGGACAGTGACAGCTTCAGATGTGGTTTGCCAATGTGCAGTGATTATTGGAAAACTAATGATTTTTGCAGTAAAATAAAACTATTGTATAATATCCAAGTGACAATAACTATTTATTAGACTCACAGGATGCATTTTTATACCTTGTGATAGACTGTACTAATCAAAAGATTTTTTCTAGATTCTAATGGTATTTATTGGGGAATTCATCAATGTGTGTTGTGCTTCTGAGTAGAGTTTCTATGGTTCAATGTGCAGGTGGGCTATAAAATAAACAACAGAGAAATGCTTGGGAGGATTTTCTCAAGGTGTTTCAGACAAGCAGTCATCCTCTGCACTGCAACAGGTAAAGCAGTCCCCAAAGCCATCCTTAGCCAATGAAAAACTGTTTGTCACAGAGAACAGCTTCTTAAGTTAAAGTTAGCCCTATTTGCCATAGTAGAAACAAGTAGTACCCATACAAAAAAGGACATCAAAAAAACATATATTTATCCCATCAAGCCACTACTTCAGAAGCAGAAATGGCTTAATGCCACGAAATGTGTAAGGATCATTTTATATAGTTTTTTGTAGGGGTATTCTGTGTTTTTATTACTGCAAATAAAGATGACTTTGCAACCTAAGAAGCTGTTCTCTAAACACACCTTTTTCTTCCAGTGAGGCACGTTTCTTTTTGGTGTAATATTATATCGTTGTAATATATTTTTCAAATAACCGAGGTTATTCAAATCAAGTCACATCACTCAAAATACTAAAAGCAATTTTGAAAATATGCACAATATCTAAAAAAAAACTGTGGTTTCAATTTAAAATTATCTGTAGTTTGAACCCAGTATGGCTTGTGTCATATTATAATACAGTGATGCACCTAACATCACAAGATATCATACATTAACATACATCTAATGATAAAAGATGTACCTTCACTTCCCCATCTATACTGCCCCCAAGATGCTTGGTTTTGAATTTGCGTTTTCCAGATGGTTTCTCTGTGTTCATGGAAGTTGGAAATTCTTCAGGGCTTTCCTTGTGAGAACAATTTTTTGCATTACTTTGTTTCGGGGATTCTCGGGAAGATGTAGACAGCTTGTTTCTACATGTTTTGATTGGTTTGTCAGATGGAGAGTGCTTCCTTTTATGTAAATCTGAAATGAAAATGTTGTTTAGAAGATATAACAGTGACTACTCATTATTCTTCTTCAGTTTTAAAATATTAGGGTTAAACCACACAAAGGATTTTGATAAGATTTTGTAGGATTCAATCCCCATAGCTGTAATGTAAAATAATATTAGATAGACATTCAATGTATTTCAATGAGAAGAAAAGGTCTGTCAGACACCATTGTCGGATGAAAATGCAGCATTCACATTTTAGAGACGCGGTGAGTCAGATGGCAAATCTTCCATGCAATTTAGACATCAGATTTTTGTATCATTCCCATTATATTTTGACCCATGAGACTACATTGAAAGAACTTGTAAGAGATTCTCAAAATAATTTGCAGAAATGAACATTTCACCTATAAACCTCATCCATATAACCTGAGACGGGCCGAACTTGTCCCACCACTTGCGACCTTACACTGCCGGCTTCCAACTTTCGGTTTTATAGACGCACCCCTGCCCCACCCCTTTTGTGACATCTTCAGCACGGCGGCACAGGTCTATAAATGGAGGGGGGAAGCCGGATACAGGTGGGCATGGGTTAGGGTCAGGTGTGGGACGAGTTTTTCTCACATCACTACTATGGTTGCTTGTCACCAAGAGAAGTGGGGGGGGGAAATGCACAAGGTTGCAAAACAAACTTGAAAAAAATTCACACCACTGACAACTTTTGCAATCTTACCGCCTAAATAGCAACATAAAGCCTATAACTTCAGTTTTAGCAATATAAAGGAAAACACGGTTTCTAGATAAAAGAATGCATAAAAACCAAGGACTTTGGCACCAGGGAAACCATTGGCCTAATTATGTGCAGCAAAACTGACAAAGTATACAAAGCACACCTGCTCTGACTTTCCGCCTCCTGTAGCAGTGAGACACTTCTTCTTCCTCCTTCTCGGTTAGGTACTCCCCATTCTGATACTTCCGATTTTTCTGACGCCTTCTCTTTCTCCTCTGAAATGGACCATCTTCATCAGCTTCGTCATCCTCCTCTAACAATGGCCATGATTTTCCTGCATCTGACACTCTGTTGGATAAATCCCAGGAGCCTTGTAAAACAGGAGTGATGGGTTCCAGCTGAGGTTCCTTTTTGGCAGCCGTAAATTTGCCGTGTCTGCATGCTTTATGGATCTTTCTCCACTTTCGACTCTTGCAAGGCACATCATGCTCCTCTTCCTGCACACCTGCATAGGTGTCTGCAAAGGAGCTGGCAACATCTGAACCACTGTTCCCTGAGATTAGAATACAAAAATTACACCTTGGTTAATATAGCCGATGTATTAATAAATCCACATGAAAAGAACACTTTTCTTAGCCCAGATTTATCTGTGTCAAAAACCCATTAAACAAACAAACAGCAGAATAAATAAAATAAATGGTAATAAAGCAGCTTTAGGGTCAGGCCACACAGGGCATTTTGGGGAGATTAGGTCGCCTGGCGACTAATCGGCTTGTTTTTGCGGCGACCAATCTCCCCAAACGCCTTCCCTGAATCTGCGCCGGCTAAAATGAAAAACCGCCGGCGCTAATCACACGCGGCGATTCGTTTTCCGAAGTCGCCAGAAGTTTCTTACGAGGAAACTTCGGAAAACGAATCACTGCGAGTGATTAGCGCCGGCATTTTTATTTCACTTTAGCCGGCGCAGATTCAGGGATGGCGTTTGGGGAGATTGGTCGCCGCAAAAAGGAGGCGATTAGTCGCCAAGCGACCAAACCTCCCCAACAATCACTAGTATACATTAGACAATACCTCCCAACATTTTGGAAACAGAAAGAGATAAAAAGATTTGAACCACACCTGTTTTTGTGGCCACACACCTATTAACATGCTAATTTTACAAATTTTGGCAGGTTATGAAAGTTTGAACACATTTCTGTGGTATTTTATGTGCTATTACAGTTGCTAATGAAGGTGAATTGCCCTTTAAAGGAGAATGAAACCCTTTCACACAAAAAAACCGTACCCCTCCTCCCCCCCAGGCTAACTACCCCCCCCCCCACCTGGGAAATGCCACATACTCCATACTTACCTCTCGCCGCAGATTCTTCCAGCGGAGTTCCACGCATCTATCTTCCGTGTCCTCTGTAAGCTGACAGGCAGTTTGCCCGTTTGCGAAAACTGCGCATGTGCAGAATTACACGGAAATTGCCAATCTCCCAGTCAGTTTACCGAGGACGCGTAAGATGGATGTGTTGAACTCCGCTGGAAGAATCTTCGCCGAGGGGTAAGTATGGAGTATGAGGCATTTCCCCGGGGGGTAGTTAGCCTGGGGGGAGGAGGGTCTATGTGGGGTGGGGGGTGGGGTTTTTCTTGCAAAAGGGTTTCCTTCTCCTTTAAGCTGCAAGTCAGCTTCCCCAAGATACCTGCTTATCTTAAATTGTTACAATTGTTTATTTTCTTATGTTAAATTGTTACAGATATTTCCTGCCACATATTCTGGTCTCTCTGCCAAAAGCCAATTAAGTTTTAGAAACTTTCCAGGCTGTTCAGTGCAGTAAATCTAATAGAAAGTCGGAACATTTCAGTAACAAACAGGACAGTTGGCAGGTATGAATGAGACTGTAGTGCTTTACCTGTCTGGCTGCGGGTTCTGCTTTTTAAGACCACAGGAATAAAGTCTCTGAAACTGTTCTTAAACCTTTTCTCTGTTATGTCTGGTAAGAAAGAAAACACAGTTACAAAAATACCAAGGATGTCATTTTTAACATAAACACACAGTTAATTATGTTTATTTATATGTTTGTGACTGCACCCAGAAGGCCCAAGAACCCTTTGACTGTAGTTCTCCAGCTTACGTGAGGTGCAACTGCCAGCTCTCAACCACTGCACAGTAGCAGGTTCTTTAACCTATACACACCTACAACCTTTTTTATGAGCAGGAGATTTTAAAGAAAGCTGTATGCTCAGCAAATAGATGAATAAAATGAAAGCAGAATTAAAACATTTTGACACACCTACACCATTTTCCAGTGAAATAAATTTGATACATTGTGAGTCAGATGCTGAGTAAAATCTGCTGCACTAGTACAATGTTTAGCAGTTATGCCTGAAAAGATAGCTCCACATATCTATATTACACACCTGTATTAAACTAAAAAAAAAATAAACAAACACTGTAGCTGTATCCATGTTCCGTAAGTAAATATATTTACTATGTAGATTTTTTCTTTCTGTTCCCTAACTGAAAGTTATATACACAGTGATCCCCAATGGCAATAAGAACACAGAAATGACAAGGCAAAATGAGCCAATTTTTTTAAACATCTGCTTACAGAAGCACAACATTCTGTCAGATTCCTAGTCCCTACATGTTATTTTACCAAAACACCAATACAAATTATATGTGTAGGTCCTGTATGTTTTCTCCATAGGTTAACCAAATAATCAGGCAACTACTTTCCATTAAAACTTAGGAGAAGCACAGGTTTTTCAAAGCATTCACTGTTGATCTCGTCTAAATAGATTATGCTGTAAGCTGCTTCTTCTAGTTTCTAAACTGTCCTTGTTTGAAAGGATCTGATAAAGCAGCTTCTTCTAGAAATGGGAGCAAATTCAAGCTGCACTCTTCAGTTCCTGTTCTGAAAGTAAACTTCCTGTTTGTAAGCTCCAGTAGTAAAAGTGCAGGAAGCAGATCGGTGGGGCTGTACAAAGAAATGCGAATTTGAAAAAAAGAAAAAGCAATACACAGAAATAACACTAAATTTTTGCTCTTTAAACTGTTTGTTTTAGGAAAAAAAATCAATCTATCAAGATCAGGAAACTGGAATTTAGATATAACAAAATGAAAATGGCACATAGAATAATGTCCCATCTGCACATTATAGTTTTTATAATGGTTCTTTAAAAATGACAATGAAGCAGTAGATAATCTTGCAAGTAATGCAAAAATGCACAGACATTCTATAGTGGATTAAACAGAATATCTTCTCAAGCAGGATGTGTGAATGTGGACACAGGAAGCTCTGTTAAATGCCGGCCACTGACTTCAGTTTGTTATGTAATATCCTGCTGTCTGAGAATAGTGTCGTCACACAGAACTCCTTTCTAATGAGGCTGGAATTAGTGGCTTTACAGAAGGGGTGTCATATTTACTTGCAGCCCATCAGAGAAGAGGAGGTTCTATAGAGAGATCCCTCAGTTAATCACAACTGCTGTAACACAGCCTGGTTAATGTAACCTGGCAAGGCTCGAAAAAAGGAATATTTCTCTTGCTATTCATGTATTATTTGCAGTCTGTGCTGTTTTTCTTATTTGTAGAAATTAGCACTGAGTTAGTGCATGGGAGGTGAGCCTCCATATTTCATGTACAGTACAGGTCACAGGCTGGTACAGTATGAAGTTTTCCAGGTCACTAGTATGTGGAACTGAGGAAATGTTGCTGCACTGTTCGTGGAGAGTGACACTAACTCATTATAGTCCAAACAAGCTACTTCTGGAAAAGTCTACTTTCTTTTTGAGCCTACTCCTCTTCAACGTTCAGCAACCACTAGCTAGTTGCTAAGAGGAGTAACTGTAGCAACCATGTAACACATAACATAGTAAGTTTACCTCAGAGGGGGAAAAAATCCTTTCTGACTCCAAAATGCCAATCGGACTAGTCCCTGGATCAACTTGTACTATGAGCTATCTTCCATAACCCTGTATTCCCAAATATAAAATGACAAACTGGAAAATTATAGACCAAAGAGGTTGTAATGAAAGCCATACATTATATAAAATAATACTCTGTCTATAGCTTATTGCATGGTAAGTAAAATGTATTCATGGTAACTTGGCAACCTGTTGGCATGTTTTTTTAAAGGGCACTTGTCACACTAAAATAGTTTTCCCCACCAGAGGTGCGGGCTAATTGAGCCTGCACCCAGGTTGGGGGGAACAACCGTTTTGGGAGGGAGCTCCTAGTGCGAGTGGCCATGTTGTAGCACAAAGAATTGTACCACAACATTTGTTTGTTTTGCACATGCATATAATGTCATGCTAATGTCCACAATAAGCATGCTGTGAGAAGCGCTCGTTGTGGGCATACAAAATAGGAGTTTAAAATTGCCGGCTCTATTAGTATCTATATTATCTTATTTGAGTAGCGTGTTATAATGGTCATCATTCACATTAGCCCAGCTAAGATTAATTTCTTCTGCCTGTATGTTTTTTGGAGTGTAAGAGGAAACCAGAGTACATTGCAAAACTTCACACAGACGCATGGGGAGCCTAGAACCCTTCTTATAAATAGTTCCAAAATCTGAATCAGACTCAGGACCCCAAGAGTACAAGCAGAGCTACAACGCCATTCACAAATATCTTTTAAGGCACAATAGTCACACTGTTTACTCTATATCTGAAGCCAAACAGCAGGTTATAATGTAGCAAAGCTATACTGACTGTGTTCCAGCAGCTGTTGGGGGGGGGTAAAAACGGACTCGCATACCTAAAAATCCCTATTCCGGAGTTTGGAGGATGTAAAATTGTTTCGTTGTGAACAAACTCACATGGTGTGTTTACAGATTAAATTTTCTGCCCAATCCCTGAACTGCATGATATCCATAGCAACACTGTGTTTTATTAAACAGGCAATAACTTAAGTAAAAGCTCGCACTCACAGGTCTTTCAAAAAATATAAAGATGTTTATTAGAAAAAACTTTGAGAAAGGCTAGAGTGATAGCCGAAACGTTTGTTGTTCTTTTTCTAATAAACATCTGTGCTGGTCCTTTCTACAATTTTATATACCATTTTGACCAAGCACCCGGAAAAACGATATGTTGTGAAGGAGTGCGGGTATCATCTGCATTATCGTTATATATATAAAAAAAACACACCCGTTTTTTCTTGCTCAATTTCACCCACTGTCCCCTCCCTGTGGTGTTTTGTCACCAGGATTCCATGTGAGAAGCACATCTTGGCATGTCGACAGACTGCTCATTACCTTCATCAAGCTCTGGATCAAAGGGCTCACTCTTTATGTGCTTCCTTTTGCGTCTCTTTGGCCGTATACCTGTCTTCTCTTTACCTGGTTTCTTGCCGTCTTTTTTCTCAACTATTGCGTGTGTTGCTGCTGATCTTATTTTCCACTGCAAAAAAAAGACAAGGGCATATCACAACTACTTAAATGGATTAATGAAAGTCTTCTGAAATACAGGATACAGGTGTGCTGCCACTGTATTTACAATCTGAAATATACAGCCAATTCAATATTAGCCAATCAGCAAAATTCTATAATTCAATACCACTTCTATTGTTTTATTTATCTGTATGCTGCAACTGTACTCCAACAGTACCATATAAGTATCATATAACATTATACAATGTGATTCTAATCAGACTTAGTCAGACTAGAGTTTAATCTGACTGACTGCAAACTAAGATGTGGAAAATGTTGTGCTTATAGGAATTCACTGTGGACATCCCAACCAGCATCACAGTAAATAAGTAAAATAAGGACATCAATTAATAGCATCTGGCCATCTGGAATGTGTGCTTTAGTCACCCACAAACAGAATCCTGGCCCAACACAGGCTGTACATGCAAGATTTGGTTGTTCACATCTCTTAGCCATTTTTTTTAAAATTTGTAATTTGTCTATAAGCCTACCAACTAAGCC
Source organism: Xenopus laevis (assembly GCF_017654675.1). Lineage (NCBI taxonomy): Eukaryota > Metazoa > Chordata > Amphibia > Anura > Pipidae > Xenopus > Xenopus laevis. The sequence goes on from NC_054386.1 coordinate 62,994,887, forward strand.
CAGAAAGCCACTGCAGTTACCTGTTCCTGGAAAACCATCAACACAAACAACAATTGATCAAAGTAAAGATCCCTAAGAAGAGTTGAAAGTGGGGACGTTGCCTAACCACAATGTAGAGAGACACGCTTCTCCAGAGCTCCGGCACAGGATCCGATACAGAGGCTCCTGTGAACCCCACGGGCACAAACCAACCTCAAAAGGTACTTGATCACCCACATAAAGTAACTGATGGAAGGCCACAAGAAAGAAACAGACTCAGCTGCTAGTAAGCTGGACAAATATGTGCGACAGCAAAACCAAGATGGCACCCACTCGATTAGGCCTGGTCCGCCACCTCCACAACCTCCCGATCCTGCTCTACCTGCATCTCAGCTAACGCCAGAACCGACACTCCAGAAGGTTCTCCAGGCAATCCGGGACACGAGAACAGCAGTGGAGGTAAAGATAGACACAAGAGTGGAGGAGGTGAAGATCGATCTGGCGCTACTCCGCCAAGACCTGCAAATATTGCATGAAAGAACCACTGAGTCGGAAAGCAGAATATCAGATCTGGAGGATACCACGAGAGAGGAACCACAGACCATCACTGAACTCCAGAACCAGCTGAAATTGTGCAACACATGGTCAGACCACTTGGTGGGGAGACAGAGGCACCATAACATTCGCATTGTCGGGGTGCCAGAAAGACAATAAGGCACTGTTCCAGAATTATTCGTCGGAATCATCTAGGTACCTTACTGAAAAGATCTTAAACACTTACTGAAATATTTGAAATGATTCATTTTGTTAACATTATTAAACATTAAGTTATGACTTATTGTTATTATGCTTACTTTACTGTAATAAATACTAGTAATATTGTGTTAATGTATCGATCCTTACCCCCCCACCCACCCTCTTGCTTTCTGTACCCTCTCCCTCCCTTTATATAAAGTATAAATAAAGAATTTAAAAAAAAAAGAATCATCTAGGTGCCAAATATCCCAAATGTTTCTCATTGAACGGGCACACCATATCGCGACACGCTAGCCTCCCCTCGGAGCCCCCCCTGTGCACCATGATTGCAAAAATCCTTAATTACAGAGATCGAGACGCCATTCTGCGACTGATGCGGACCAAAGGGGACCCGACAATCGATGCCAAGATCATGTTCTACCCTGACTACACCATGGAGGTACAAAGGCAAAGGCCCAAATATGCGGAAATCAGGAAGAAACTATGAGAAAGAGGCATCATCTACTTGACAGTGTTCCCAGCGAAACTTGTGGTGGAGGGAAACACCAGATTCTTTGTGACACCGCATGAAGTACTGGGCTGGCTGGAAAGACGATAATCCAACAAAAGTCACATTCCTGGCTCCATAAGGAAATCAGGAAATCCAGCAGAGTCTAGATCTCCCGCAGCTGCGTTGTCTTTGTTCAATGGATTTGTGAGTATGCACCCCTGCAATATTCTGAAACTGACTCTCCTTTTTGACTATGGATTACTCACTAGCTAAAATGGTCTCCCGTCAATGCAAGGTCAATTTTAAACCCGGATGAACAGTGTGTGTAGTTATACCATAACTGATGTATATAGTTAAAAGTGTTTATATTTTGGTTACCATGTCCCATGCGGTGGCTATAAACGTTTTGTTTAGGCTAGGGCCACACGGCGCGATTTTGCCGCGATTCTGCGCTGGGCGAGTTGCGAGTTACGAGTCGCTGCGGTTTTTAAGCCGAAATAGCTTTGTTAACTTTGGCGCTGGCGTCAATGCAAATCGCGGCGAAATCGCTGCGCTAATTCACACGCGGCGATTCTTTTTCTACTGTCGCCCGGAAACGCCCAGCGAGGCAACTTCGGGCGACAATAGAAAACAAATCGCCGCGTGTGAATTAGCGCAGCGATTTCGCCGCGATTTGCATTGACGCCAGCGCCAAAGTTAACAAAGCTATTTCGGCTTAAAAACCGCAGCGACTCGCAACTCGCCCAGCGCAGAATCGCGGCAAAATCGCGCCGTGTGGCCCTAGCCTAAGGGTGAAGGCCCACCCCAGTTCTCAGGTTGGGCAGGGTGGGTTAGGGCATTGGCGTGGATTTACCCATAATTTTCCCCCTTCCAAAACCAATTCCTTCCCCATACACACAGCAGTGAAACAATAAAGCAGCAAAAGTTCTCCATAATCAAACAGGGCCATGGTAAACCTGATATCATGGAATATTCGAGGCCTTAATGACAAGTTCAAGTGGGCCCTTTTATTCAATTGTATACCTCCATTTAACAGGCCAAAAGTTCATAGCACTAAAAAGGGGTGGGTTAGCACAAGCGTACCAAGCCACATTCTCCAATCATGTGAGAGGGGTCTCCATCTTAGTTAAAAAAGGCCTCCATTTAAAACTGTTTATTGTTGTTAATTGTACGGTTCGGATGGCAATGTGTAAGTATTATGTGTCTAAGCAGTTCTGTAGGCTGGGATACTCCCAGTGACTACAAATCTAGAACCACGTTTGTGTACAATTCTTTTCTTTGTCTTTTTATCTGCAAATAAAAATAAAACTTTAAATAAAAAAAAATAAAAAAAGGCCTCCATTTTTACTCTGCATCAAATTAATGCCGAACATTATGGTAGATATATCATTGTGCACTGTACTCTCTTCTCTTTGGAGTTTATACTATTAACCTTTTTATGCCTCCACCGTTTACACCTGCTGGGCAATATACTGCAAAAGGTGGCTGCACTACCCGTGGGGCCACAATGCTGGGCTGGAGACTTAAACAGTGGAATGAACCCCGCGTTAGATAAGCTCAAATCAGCTGACAATAAGTCAACTAAACTAAATTAAGTTGTGGGCAGAGTCAATGGGACTTCAAGATGTGTGGAGAGTCAGGTACCCCAGAACACAGGTTTACTCCTGCCACTCTAGTACTCACCAGGTATAATCCAGAATGGACCTGGCCCTAGTATCCTCAGAAATGGCCACTAGAATTAGCCATATCCAATATGGAGTCAGGTCGATATCAGACCACTCACCATTAATCTCTACTATACAGCCCTATGAATGTGCAGGTACCAGACGGTGGAGGTTTAGTCCTTTGTGGCTAGCTCAAAAAGAGGTGGCAGAAAAGGTACAACTGACAGCTGAAAACTACTGGGGGAAAAAACAGGGAACCACCTCCCCCGCCATGCTATAGGATGCCTTTAATACGGTCTATAGAGGTGCTCTGGTCCCAATCAATTAACATAGTAAGAGGCAGGACTAAAAGAGAGGTTAGACAAGTAACAATTGAAATGAAGGAGGCCAAAATGGCACCCTCTCCTTAATCTCACCAACTCTTGCCCAAACCAAACTGAAATGCAAAATGACAGAAATTACCCCAAAAAAACTACTATACGCCTCTCAGAGAGGCTTTGAACAAGGGGACAAAACAGGCAAGCTGGTGGCCTATCTAAAATCACCACCCCATGGACAATCATCCACAGGGTGATATCTGACACTGGGGAACCAATTAAAGACCCCAAACAAATAGCATTTGTATTTGCCGACTATTATGCCAACCTATACCGCTCACAGGCAAATTATACTACCTCCCAGCTATCAGATTTTCTGCAAAATATTCCATTGCCTATTCCCATGCAGCAATGCTAGATAGCCCAATTACAGCGGCAGAGATACGACAGGCAATCACATCTATGGCCCCTGCCAAGGCCCCAGGTCCAGATGGCCTACCCATAGAGTGGTACCGAGCATTTGGGGAAAAGGCAGCAGGTACAATATACGAAATTCTGACACAATAAAATAAAGACTGCCACCCTTGTCTTGATTCATAAGGAGGGGAAAGATCCAGCACAATGTGGATCCTATCGCCCCATTTCCCTGATAAATGTAGACGCCAAAATATAGGCAAGGGAACTGGCAGTCAGACTACAACAGGTAATTACACAGTTAATCCAGCCTGACCAGATGAGATTCATGCCCAAGAGGTCCACACATGTCAATTTGAGAAAGCTATATTACAACATACAGGTTCCACATGCAGGGCCGGACTGAGAATTAAAATAGGCCCTGGCATTTCAGGTACAGAGAAGCCCAATCAGCCCACATAGAGGCCCAAACAGCTCCCACCAGCCCACTAAATACTGAATTTCTATGGGACCTTATAGCAGCCCCTCTGGCATTTGCCAGAACCCACAGATTGCCAGTCCAGGCCTGCCCACATGACAATCCGGGATCCAGGGTGGTTGTCTGCCTGGATTCCGATTTGGTTGATTGGCCATATCTGTGGGCAGTATTAGAATGCTTTGGCTTTGGCAATCAATTTATTAAGTGGATCAAGCGCTTATATAGCAACCCCACGGCTAAAGTGCTAGTGAATGACTTCATTACACCGACCTTTCCACTGGGCAAGGGAACGCGGCAGGGCTGCTCCTTGTCGCCTCTCTTTTTGCTCTAGCATTAGAGCCATTGGCCACGCTATTCCACCTATCCCCCAACCTGACTGGTCTGACATACGGCCCAAATAGAAAAGAGGATATATCTGTACACAGACAATGTCCTATTCTATCTGGCGGATCCGGGCCCTTCCTATATGCTGGCCTCCGAATCAACTGGTCTAAATCAGTGATATTTCCCTTGGAGCCCAACTTTGACCAACAACAGACAGCAGACCCATGCCTCACATGGGTCACAAATTTTAAGTATCTGGGGATTAACGTACATCTAGATCCTGACCAATTTGTTACCCTGAATATATCCCCAATCAACCAACCACTGGCCAACATTATACAGGCCTGGGCCACTCTCCCTCTGACGCTATGGGGCAGGATAAACATAGTAAAAATTGTATACCTACCCAAATACCTGTACCTATTTCATAATTCACCAAAACAATATTTAAACAGACCTGCAATGCTATACAAGCCATGATAGTACCATTCCTATGGAACAACAAAGGTGCCAGACTTTCCTCGGCCAAACTGATGGCCACATACGCTAGAGGGGGGTTGAGCTTACCTAGTTTCTATGTCTACTATATAGCCGCTCAACTCAGCTTTATCAACTGGAGGCTATCACAGGACCTAAACAATGCAAACGTGATTCTGCAAGCCCAGTTGGTTGGGTCATTAGAAGCCCTGGGCAACTATCTTTTTAGAAAACCGAAAGTCTACCCCCCAATGCCTCCCTGCAAGGGCCTGGGTATGAAACTAACCAAAAGTAAACCCCCTATCATTTCCCCAGGGTTACCTCTATGGAGAAATTCCCATCTGCAACATTTTTACAAATCAGAGACCATCTGGTTCTGGACTTCGAAAAATATTAAATATCTGGGAGACATAATACTAAACTCATGGTTTATAGACATGGTCATGCTAAGGTATAAGATTGAAATGTATCAGCCTGTACAACTGATTCTCCCTGAATCAGTTGTACAGGCTGATACATTAGATAGCTTTAAGAAGGGGTTGGATAGCTTTTTAGCAAGTAAGGGGATACAGGGTTATGGTAGATAGCTCATAGTACAAGTTGATCCAGGGACTAGTCCGATTGCCATTTTGGAGTCAGGAAGGAATTTTTCCCCCTCTGAGGCAAATTGGAGAGGCTTCAGATCGGTTTTTTGCCAACTGGCAGATAGGTAGTTAATAAAAAAAAAAAAAAAAAAAAGGTTGAACTCAATGGACATTCTTTTTTCAACCTTACTTACTATGTTAATATGAAACCCCAGATTTACCCATGTACCGGCACCTACAGTTGAGGCACATCTATATGGCACAATTTGGGTTGGGTAAGCTGGAGATGGGAGAGCCAGGGCTGCTAACGCAATTAAGAAAAGAGGATCCTACCAAAATGGTTTCCCATCTCTTTGCACAACAACCCCCCCCCCATTCCAGTCGGTCTATAGACAGTGGCAGATAGACATACCCAACCTGAGTGAAGATCAATGGGAGGAGACAACCGACAGACTCTACAAATTTCTGATAAGCTTAAGAGTACAGTACAAATTTTTGACAAAGATTTACCTTACCACTAACAGACTCCACAAAATGGGGAAAATGCCCTCCCCCATATTTAAAAGGTGTGGAGAAAGGGATGGATCGTTTTGGCATATGGTATGGATGTGCCCTATCGTATCTAGGTACTGGGAGAAAGTCACCACACACACAGTGAATACCCTGGCATTACCCCCACTGAAGGTTCCTGAAATATGTCTACTGGGCCTAATGGGTGACATAATACCTGCTAATAACACCAGAGTCTTAACGAGATCCCTACTTTTCTATGCAAAGAAAACAATAGTAATGCAATGGATGGCCCCCATTCCCCCCAAAAAAAGCTAATTGGTTTGTCTATGTTAACAAGATGCTCCTGCTAATTAAGTTGACCTACGAGGCCAGGGGACAGCCTGACAAGTTTGAAAATATATAGACTCACCTGCTAACCTTACCATGAACATATTGTGTACTATGTAACAAGATGTACACAAGAATGTGTTGATATTACTGGTGCTGTAACCCCCCCTCTTTTTTTCCCCTTCCCCCCCTCTTCTCTTCTGTACCCCCTCTGTTAAAACAAAATCAATAAAAAGAACACCTATTTAAAAAAAAAAGAAGAGTTGAAAGTGGGGCTTGATTGTATAACCATTACAAAAGTTAAAGTGCTCCTAACTGCTATAAAGAAACTATAAGGTGAAAAAAATTAAAACTACATTGAGTCGTTCCCCTTCAAAACAAGACGAACAAAAAAAGAAAAGCTGATTGTGAAAAATTTTCTAATTTAAATTTTAAAAAAAAGTGTGAAGCACCCATTCTTTCTGCATGCAAAAGTGGGTGCTCTAAAATATACCATATCCTGAGAAATGTTTGTCATCTAACTGGCAGTGGATTTTAAAGATACCTACAATTATGTGCACCGTAAAAAGAACTCTTTTGTGATGTACCTTATTGCATGAATCACATCCTTACACTTGCTCACACGAAATACCACCTGATTTGGGTATTGTTAAAGCAGTGAGAGCACTATTTTGGGGACAGGGAAGATGTTCTATTTCTCCAGAGCCCAGCACAGTAACCTAATAGGGATGGAAAGCATCCAATGCAGAATCATTATAGTAACCCTCGGTTTTCAGCATATCAAAGACAGCAAATAAGTATTCAAACCCATCATTACTGAAAAATTACCCCCTTCCAATAGCCACACAGTTTGGGAACCACTGCAATAAAGGGCTTCTGTCATGATTTTTATGATGTTGTTTTTATTTCTAAATTACACTGTTTACACTGCAAATAATGCAATCAACAATATAAAATTTCATTCCTGAACCAGCAAGTGTATTTTTTGTTAGAAATAATATTGGTGTGTATGCAGCCATCTCAGGTCATTTTGCCCGGTCTTGTACTTTCAGACAGCGCCAGCACTTTAGGATGGAACTGCTTTTCTGGCAGGCTGTTGTTTCTCCTACTCAATGTAACTTAATATGTCACAGTGGGACCTGGATTCTTACTATTGAGTGCTGTTCTTAGATCTACCAGACAGCTGTTATTTTGTGTTATGAAGATGCAGTAAAGCAGTAAAGAGTGACTGAAGTTTATAAGAGCACAAGTCACGTGACTGGGGCAGCTTGGAAATGGACAATATGTCTAGCCCCATGTCAAATTTCAAAATTAAATATAAAAAAATCTGTTTGCTCTTTTGAGAAATGGATTTCAGTGCAGAATTCTACTGGAGCATCACTATTAATGGATGCGTTTTGGAAAAAAAAAATTGTTTTCCCATGACAGTATACTTTTAAAGTAATGTTATCACTCTTTATTACCATCCCACAAAGTCAGCAATATTTTTGTATGTCAGGCTCTGGAACTCTTAGTATGCAGGTGCTGGAGTTGCAAGTCACACTGAGCTAGGGCTTCAACTTGTGTTGGAAAATAATGCAAAACTCCAGAGTCAACCTACTACCCTGTTGCCATCCAGATCTCATTAAAAAAATCATATTTGGCCCACATGACCATTTTCATTGGCAAATTGTCCTACTGTTTTGGGGGATAAATTAAGAGGCAATTTACAATCAATATGCAGAATTGGCTCTATATCTGGACCATTATCCTTTTCTTTTGTAATATATTTTTTTAATAAAATAAAAAAACAATCCAAATCTATCCACCGTAACCTGTATAGATATAGGACATATAAAGCACAGAATTTAATCTTTTAGCTAATGCTTAAAATACTGTAATGATCCTCTCACACTCACCTTCCTTTTGGGAGTATCTTGCCCAATCTTGTTAGACTCTTCTTCCTTTCGTTTGATTTTGTGTTTGGACTTCTGTTGGGCTGGCTTGGATGGTGTCAGCTCTTCCAAGCACTTGGAATGGCACCGTAAACCAGGCTCTTTCTTAATTCGTGTCTTGATTTTAGTTATGGCTGGTATGGCCACAGGTGACCAGGATAGATTATTACAAGTAGAAATATGCCCAAAGTTCTCATCATCTTCCACTCTTTCAATTTTCACTTTACTCAAGTCTACTTCCTGGACACACAGAAGAGTTTCTACTTTAGGTCCTCTCTTGTGGCTCTGCTTAGCAGGTGCCTGTTGATCGCATGAAACATCTGCCCCTGAAGTATCCTTACTACAGCCTTGCTCATTTAATGAAAGACTAAGAGAGTCTTTTTGCTGAGTAAATGTTTGGTCAGGAGTCATATAGGTAGCCAACACTTTATTTTTCGGCTTGGTATCTCCAAAAGGTTTTCTATTGTAGGTCAGCTTAGGGCATATCTTTTCATTCTTGCCGTTCTGTTTGTCAGAAACCTTTTTTAAAGTAATGCTGTTATTTGCCCCTTTTAAATTATCAGTGATATTAGTTCTCTCATTTGCAGTTTGCCGAAGATGTAGAACAGAGTTCCCTGCTGCTGGTTTTGGTGCAAGTGTTTTCTTGGCAATAGATTTAATAGGCTTGGAGAAAGCATCACCTGTTATCCCCCTTGCAATTTGCTCATGCTCAGGGGCAGTGGCTCCAGTATTTATCTTCTTTGTATCAGAATGGTTTTCATTGCCAGTTTTTTGAAGAGTTACATTGGTGTCAGCTGGAAGAATGCTAGGGAATAAAGTGTACTCTGAAATGGGAAGTCTGTGAGTAGCACATTGATTTGCATTAATTGTTCCTGTGGTTGATACACCAATTGAAAGTAATGAAGCCTGATGGTATGGAGACCAGCTGACGGGCATAACCTGAGCATTGGTGGGCTTCCCATTTAAGGGACACTTTGGGTGAATACCCCCATGTCCCAAGGTCCACTCCTTGGATGGACATAAGGAGGCCACAGATGCAACATGTCCATGAGGGTATCTCTTTGTTGTGGACTGATGTCCATCAACACTGTTCTGGTTAGCTTTCTTGCCACATGGCCCTGAGTTCTTTGGCTCTCCCTGGTCAATGATTGAGATTGGCTCCTGTTTGGCCATATGTCGGGAGTCTGTGCTAAGGCTCATGTTAGAGTCTTTGTTCAGCAACACAGAGGCAGGCACTGGGTTGGCCACCCCTACATATGTACCAGGTATAGTGCTTATAAGAGCAGCTGAGTTTTTGATCCAAGACCCTGTAGCTCCCAATAATTGTGAGGATCCAGGGTCTCCATTTCTCAAAAAATCTGGAAACATGACTAAAGGGGGAGCTGCACGAAGACTCTGGTTAACACTGCTGCTGGTAAAGCTGTTTGGAGTGGGACGTTGAGTGTTACAGTCTGACCTGGACAACACAGTGGTTAAGGATGCTTTTCCACTGGTGTGTACTGGAGTTAACACTGGCATAGGTGGAGTTTTTCGTTGGTTTGAAGGGGTATGTTTATGACGATGTGATTTAGATGACAGATCTAAAGGCATTTCACAAGAGTCCTGTGGGGAAATCATCTCCCTCTCAAGCTGTGGGGGCGATTTCAATGGAGAAATAGAGGAAGACACACTATCATTTTGCTGTTCAAGTGTTCTGCTGTAAGGGGCAAGGGTTACAGGGCTTACACTTACCATTGGGTGTGAGGAATGGGAAGATAAGGTCTGTAAAGTTGATATTGATGTTGATGTAGGATCAGTGCAGATGGATGAACCGTCTACAGCTGTGGTAACGCTATGACGGTCAGTGGCAGAAATGGAAGCTGTTGTGCTGGCTGACTTATTTAACTCTGTTAAAGTCACTTTTGGATCAGTGGTTAACGGCCTCCCCAAAGGAGAAGTAAAAGCATGTGCATGCAGTTCTGTAGGTGCTATAATACTAGGTAGGCATCTTTCCTGAAGGCAGGGTGGCAGCATGGGAAGAGTCAATGTCGATGTTACTCCAAATGTAGTTGGACCAAGAGGTTGCCCACAGTTTGAAGGGGGGATGTAAACCAAGGGTTGGGTTGGAGATAGGACTGCTCCAGGTGGAAAGGACAGCGGAAGTTTCTGCACATTAGGGACCTGAGTGGTAGAGAAACATATTCTACTCATAGCAAAAGGTGTCAGGGTGCCAAAACTAGAAGAAACAACAGTGTGCGAAGCTTCCATTTGCTGACCTACTGATTGTAAGCCAGCAGCCAGAACATTTTTTTGCATCACAGAATGATCTTTATCAGCACATAAAAAAGGTTTCTCTGGAACAGGAGCCCTGGCAAACTCTGTTTTTTTACTGTCTGGAGTTGATTGGATGGAGATATCCAACATGTTGGTAACTTGCTTGCTGTCTGATGGCAAAGTATTGTCACGGACCTTGGGTACCACTGTGTCTCCTGATGCTAATATGGGATCTGGGGGCTTCTCCTCTAGACTCTGCCCAATTTCCAACACCGCACCATCTTCCTGAAGCATCAGAGCATCACTTTGTTTGGCTCCTGACGTGAACTCCACCTTAAGAATATAAAAAACACTCTTGTCAGTGTTTACACAAAAAATATAAGGCTATGTCCCTCCAGTAGTTAAGTAGAGAAGATACCTAAGTGGCTATAAAAGAACAAGAAATACCAGGTCTGGTATGGACCCAATCATGAGCCCATGAGTTATGAACCATCGGAAAGCACCATAAACCCAACAGGAAGTCAGAAAGTTACCTCAGGGGGCTGTAATCTAAAAAATGGCATATGACTATGTGACTGCACACGAATCACTGATTGAGGTTATTCATGCTTAGTGAGGACACCTGTAGTAGGAATACTTACAATAAACTCTATTCCCTGCTACATGCTAATTAATGGGTTTGTTTCAGGGGATAAGGAGAAGATCCATTAATTAAGAGTTTACAGGCATAATGGAATTTGACATCCAGAATAATTTTCTGTTGTTATGGCATTAAAATGTCATTATGCCATCCTGCCATCCACATTAAAAATTGCAGTTCTCGTAATATGAAGGTTGTAATTCTGGGGTTGAAAATATGCTACAAAGAATACTACATAGATGAAATTAAAGCCAGAGAGCCATACAGTGGCCATACAGGCACTGATAATACCTTTTGTACTATATACTGTGCGTGTATGGCAGGAGATGAGCCCGACCGATATCAGCAGAAAATTTGGATATCGGTTAGCTTGTTGATTGGGCCAGCTGGAAAATTTAAAGGCACCTGAGCATCAGCCACTGTCATTGCTGATCTGTCAGATTCAGGTAGAATTCTATTTTTTATACCTCTACATCTGATGATTCAGCTCTAACACACCTGTATTGAAATGCAACGATCTTTCCCAAGACCAGTGGTTGCAGAAAAGATCATAATAGTTACGTCTATGGCCACCTTACTGTTAATATGAATGACTTTTGTTGCAACAGCCCCACCTGCTGGTCAGTTTCCCCCCAGTCTGACCACCAAGTAGTCAAGGAGGTTGTCAGGAGAAAGAAAGAGGCTGCTCTGAAGTTCTGCTTTGGAATAAAAATTAGAAACCTCCTTCAAATCTTTTCTAAGCAGAAGAACATCAGAGCACTCTCTCCTGACAACTTCCTTGACTACCTGGTCAGAAACTGACCAGCAGGTGGCACTGTTCTAACAAAATTCATTCATATTAACAGTACATGTAACCCTTAATATCTAGGAATTAAAACAAAATAAATAATGAATGTATATTGCACAAGTTCTTAGAATAGCACTCTCGTTAAATTCACATTCACTTGTTTTAAAGATTTACTTATCCTTTAAGGATAGTGTCAAAATCTGTCGCAAAGAGTCATGTGTGGGCCAATAAAACCAAGTTGGCAGCTTTAATCGGCCCGAGTATGGCCACCTTAAGGATCAGGGCACACAAACATATCATGTATGCATCACAAGGAAACTTCGGGCAACTTTGGAAAACAAAACGTTTAGAGTGCCATCCCGCCTGCGATTTACATTTTAGCCGGCGGGAAGGCAGGGGAGGCAGTTCGGAGAGATTATTTGCCCCAAAGAAGAGGAGATTTGTCGCTGGGCAACTAATCTCCCCAAATCTGCCTGTGTGCCCTGACCCTTAGGCTTAAGAAATGTCTATGAGGATATTCAAGTCGTATTCTGTCCTATGTCTCTTCAAGGCTGAATCTAGGACTGAAATGCAGAACGTTTTATCTAAAAGTATACATAGAAGCATGTAACTGCATAGTTCCTAAATTGACCTCAATTGACATAACAGGGAGGCTGTGCTTAACCTCACAAACTGCTTAGATCTGATATAGGTCGACAAGGTTTCTGCTCACCTTGGATAACAAGCTGTTTACACAATGATCTTCAGACCCCCGGAGTTGGGAACTATTAGTTTTAGACTCCTCATCAGACAGTGATGTTCTCCTGTCCAAAGGGAAGGCAAAGAATTATAGTCTGGGTGTTGGCTGAGTAACTGGACTTCATCCAGTACAGAAGTGCTCAGCTTCATGGCATTGCAAAGCTAGAATTAATTAAAGGTATAGTTATACTTATATTATTTGTATTCAATTACACATACCTTACTCTCATTTATGTACTTATATTTTTAAATTTAATAAGGAATGTTACCTGTCCTCGTTAATGCCGCACATGCGCACACGGTCCACACTGGTCCAGTTGTGCACACCGCTGTAAAGCGGGGCGGCCGATAGCATGGCAGGCGCTCACGCCCTAGGAGCTATGGGAGGTGACCACAGATCTTCTGGCTGTGTCTTGTGTGTCCTATAGGAGATTTACCTGGTGGCAAACAGAATACATGGCAATCACTCAAAGTCTAGTATTTATACAAATACATCTGCTGTCTACAGCCCGTATGATCTACTGCTCAGAATTAATGACATATTATCAATGAAGGCAGTCATTTGCATACAAAATTGCCTTCAATCTCTGTTACTAATTGGGCTAGGGATATCTTGGCACCAGGAAAAAAATATGATAAAGGTTCAAGAATGTTTCAGACAGGTCATTATTATACAACTTTGTAGGATCTGTAGGATCACATGAACAGGCTGTGGTGTCGGTCCTTCCTAATTTAAACTAGGAACTTAACATGCTGTTTACAGTGCAGCAACAGAGTTCTGTGTAGTGCAAAGCAAACTGGGCACTGCTGTGCATTTCAGCACCCCCTCAGCACCTCCCTACAGGTATGTAGGGAGCCCAAAATGAAAATAGTTCATATGACATTTCTTGGCTGCCAATTCAGCTTCTGCAAACACAGCATCTTGCCTGTGTATTGTGTGTCATAACATAGCACAACCACATTATATTCTACTGTGTATTACCAAAGATTATTTCATATACAGCATTCTCTCACTATAGCGGTTACCTTCATTTTCTCTTTCTCAAGAAATTATAGTACAAATACATTTTTTTCCACTGAACACAACATTTAAAAATTGACAGGTTCATAAATGTGTTTATAATCCATTGATTTAGACCAAATCTGTTGTGGTAGTGCTATACTGTAGAGCCTTACTGGGTTGATTTTTCCATTGCTATTGATATTTTGATATTCAGATTTTGGTACTACACTATATACCAATATTTTGGTACTACACTATAACTTTTTCCAGCATTTTTCATGCAACTTACAGTGTGTTTACAACAAGAAGCTCCCAAACAAGTACAGAAAAGGAACCTGTTATCCAGAATGCTTAGGACCTGGGGTCTTCCGGATAATGTATCTGTCTGTAATTTGGATCTTCATACCTTAAGTCTACTAGAAAATCCTTTAAACATTAAATAAACCCAATAGGCTGGTTTTGCGTCCAACAAGGATTAAAGGAGAACTAAACCCTAAAGTTAAAAAATCCCTAACCCCCTTCCCCTACATAGACCACCCTCCCTCCTCCCCCCCAGCCTAAGTGTTACCCGGGCAAATGCCCCTAAGTCTTTACTTACCTCTCTGTGCAGATTCTGTCCAGCAGAGTTCACGGGCACCATCTTCTTCTCTTTGCTAATCTTCAGGAACTGCCGTATCGGCGCATGTGCAGTTAGAGCAATTTTCTGTTTCACAACTACTGCGAATGCGCCGAAACTCACGATAATTGTCAAAGTACCGGTCTCATTCCGAAGATGCTGAAGATGGCTCCCGTGAACTCTGCTGGACAGAATCTACACAGAGGGCTAAGTAAAGACTTAGGGGCATTTGCCCGGGGTAACACTTAGGATGGGTGGAGGAAGGAGGGGGGTCAATGTAGGGTATGGGTTTTTTAACTTTAGGGTTGAATTCTCCTTTAATTGTATCTTAGTTTGGATCAAGTACAAGGAACTGATTTATTATTACAGAGAAAAAGGAAATCATTTTTTTTAAAATTTGGATTATCTGGATAAAATGGAGTCTATGGGAGCTTTCTGGATAACGGGTCCCATAATATTTCAGATCAATTGTTAACAAAGACAGGACTAAAATGTTTGCCATTACATGCCAAACTGTATAAACTGAAAAACTAAAAAATATTAATCTTGTTCTTTGTAGGGCCCAAATAAGCTATTTCCCAATGCCAAGAGCTGGTCAGCAGTTTATTTCCCCCCACAGGCTGACTGCCTCAGATTTTAGAACAGCACTCAGGTGCTTGCAAGACATTTTGAAAATGGTAAGGTATAAGGAGCCTGGAGCATAAGAACGCAGGAGCAAGCACACTCAATGTCTCCAACTATCTTCTGCCTTGTGAGATCCTGAGCTGGAAATACGCCTGCTCTCCTCCCTCCTTATCTTACTGACACAACATTGCTTCGGCACCACCTACTGCTCATAAACTGAAAGCAGATTTTGCTAATTTCACACAAATCATTGTAGCACGTGGTATCCCTTAAATATACCCAGAGTTCGCTCCATGTACACACTGATGCCAAAACGGGCTTACTGTGAGACTTCAAAACTCCAGCAACACTAAGATAGTAACTGTAAATCTTAAACCTAAAGCAGTTACGTTGGTGAATATTTAGCAGTCCCCAATGTAAATCAAAAGAGGGATTCTTAAAAAAATTCTAAGGCTTAACATTGACCAGTAACAGATAATCCATAACCAACTGTACAATATCAGACCCATTTTCCACTGTAAAGAAATACCCTCCAAGACAGTCTAACATAATCAAACCAACTTTGAAGAGTTGGATATAAGTTTTCACCTGAAAACAGCCCATAGGGTTAATCCAGCTGTTGTGCCTTATGTTTGTGGGACATACCATGCAAAGCAACATTCCTGCATATAATCAAATCGCATCACAGTGACACCAACACGCGTGACCAGGGGCACTATAGCTACATATATATAAAAAGAAGATAAATAGGACAGGCAAATGAGCTGTAGACAAATATGAGGTTTCTATACAGGAAGGAATGTGCAGAGAGCATGTGTTGTTTAGGTAATAGCTGAAGAGATCATCGTTGTTTTAACTGTGTAGGAAGTTATCTGTGGAAAAGAAATGTATGGAAACAGTAATAGTGCTCAGTGACATCCTAGCCAAAGGTGCAGCCAGGCATCAGAAAACAACTTCAAGACACCCTCCCAGCTGCTATGAGATCTAAACAAACATGTGACACTTTTGAAACGTCACTAGTTTCATCTGCATGCATCCTCTATGTGTACAATACAAGACCATGTAAAGCAGTATGGCCTTACAGCTGCCCTTAAACTGAAAAAGCTGTCTGACAATGGGTGCTGGAAGGATACAGCTTGCTGCGATGATGTAAAAACACACACAATTACACTCATTCCTCTCATGTTCTGCATTTAACTATTACTGTTCTACAAGCCACAAACATTGTACTTCATGAAACAAGCCACCCAACTGTCAACTACAGTTTCCCACAGGGACAGGTAACTCTGTACTACTTGTGACAATGAAGCATCAGAGTCAACTATTAGTGACGCCAACTACTTACATCTAAGGCTAGATGAGAATAAACATTAGATCCAAATTCAAGCATTTCAGTTAGGTATAGCTATGTTGCACAGCACTTGCCCCCTATGGATTGCAGGTTACACTGGGTGCCACAAGGTCAGGCTTGCAGCTGGTCCAGTAAATAAAGATGTAATTCAGTTTCTCATATAATGATATATTAACCTTTTATATGGGCCCTTACTGAACTTGGCCCAAGATATAAATCTGAGGACAGTGGAAAGTAGGAGATAATTTAAAGGAACAGTAACACCAAAAAATAAAAGAGTTTAAAGTTATTAAAATATATTGTACTGTTGCAATGCATAGGTAAAATATATGTGTTTGCTTTAGAAAGTCTACTATAGTTTATGAAACAGGCTATTGTGTAGCCATGGAGGTAGCCATTCAAGCTAAAAAATTAGAAAAGGGACAGGTTAATTAACAGATAACAGAAAAGCTCTGTAATAGAACACATATGATTCTACAGAATGCATCTGGTATCTGCTATGTAACCTGTTCTTTGAATGGCTGCCCCCATGGCTACACAGCAGCTTGTTTATATAAACGATATTAGGGATTCTGAAGCAAACAATAGTTGTACCAGTGAAGAAAAACCATACATTATATTTTAATTACTTTAAAATAGTTTCATTTTATTTTTGGTGTTACTGTTCCTTAAAAATTCAATGGATGTTATATTTTTAAAGAGAAATAACTGTTACATTTTAGTGCATTCTCTGCAGTTTGAGAAACTTTACATTTCCTCTAGCTCAATGTAAGACAAATGCTGATTCTTTAAAACAGTGTTCAGACAAAGATGGTTGTACATGGCACATCCAAACAGGCATTTTGAACACTGGTACTCTGATGAGGTTTTCACTGGACTTGTTCAGTTAAAACAGTAAATGGTGTTGGCCAGGGACCCCTATCCACACATGTATAGTGATGTTTAACTAACCTAAATTATGATGTGTCCACACCTCTACAAAATATTAAATGAATGGATCGATGGTGCCAATTGGTTAAGTGAACATGGCCCTGGTATGACCAGATTTTGAAGGGAATTAAACCTCTTGGAGGGCTAGATCCAACCCCTTAATCTAACAATTCTTACCTTTGCCAAAGAACCTAGAAATTAATATGTTAAACTAAAGACTTTGTCTAAATGGCAATTTGAAAGGGCCTGCCATCACTTTGTATTGTAATATCTTAAAAGCACTTCTGAAAGCATTTCTTAGGTGATATTTGGCTGGAGACTTTGGCCACTGCCATTATGTATGACATGAATGTTGATTATAAATAGCAGAGCAGGACTGGGCTGCCATTATGCAGGCCCGCTTACTGTGGTACTGTAAACATAGGTGGTGGTACCACCACCACAGAGAGGCCTTGATGTCATAAGGTGGCCCTTGCGGTCGTATATGTCCCAGTCCAATACTGATGGATTGTATATAAAAGAACAAATTCACAGGTGTAGAAGTGCTTAACGGAGGAGACAATCCAGCTTCTTTTTTCATAAAAACTAAACCAAATGTGGGTACAACCTGAAATGCTAAGATAACTTCCCTAGTTAATTAAATACAGATATATGCAGCTTGTGGTAGTCCAGCTGACACTAAACTGCAATTGTAGGCATTCACCAGCTATCAGAAGAGGGGGTGAGCTGTAATTCAGCATCAGCTGGAGGGCCTCAAGTTTTAATCACTGTTCCTTCTCCAACTCATCATCCCTTGAGAGTATCATAAATCACTCTTACCCATCAGCAGAGTCCATGACGATCCTTTATATATAATCTTCTGCACCTAAATAGGTATCTATGCCCATCCACTTAAATGAACATAAATTAAAGAATTAGTACATAAAGATAAAGAATAGCTTTGGTACATGTAAAAGCCTAGCAAGTATGCAGCAGAATTCACATCTGAAAATCCATGTGTGCTACAGGATTACTTATAGTAACCCAAACATACACAAACACTATATTCCGGTACGCACTTATTTCAACTTCATACACATGCCATTTGCACTATATTTATAGTCACATACATGTCACAGTGCAACTACAATGTGTCCCGTGCGCTGATCGCTATCCTATCTGCATCTAGACCGGCTGTGGTGCTGAAGGATTCGCCACTATCGCGACAGCCGCCCGGGAGGTCGCGTCCCACCCACAGTAGTTCGGGGCAGGAGGGGAGAGGTGCAGCTCGGGCTCACCCCCTCCCGCACCGAACAAGTTAAGCGATTGCCGATGGTAGCTCGTGGGGTCGCTGAACTCCTGCGGCACGTCGCATCCCAGCGGAACAGCCGCACGGAAGCGAAGGGGTTCAATACCTGGTGGGACAGCCCCGACTACTGATGTACGCACCGCACCCGATCCGCACAGGTAAATAAGCACTTGGTACGGGGCCCGCCGCTCAGGCTAACACCCCCGTCTGTTACTAGGGCAACCCACGCCCTCTCACCCTAGCCCGGTGAGGTTACACCCCAAATGTTTTGCCTTTGCCCAATGGAGCTTACGAGGCGTAGTGGTAAGAGATGGCGATCAGCTGGGTCCTCTCCCCCGACCCCATACATGGACTCAGGCGCCCTGCCCCGCATGGAGTGGCCGGCTGTTTGATGGGCAGCCCGGTGGGGGGGTTTAAATGTCCGGAGCGTCGGGGACACCCGGGGAGAGGAAGAGGAGGGGGAGAGGGGTAAGAGAGGTTGGGAAAAGCGACGCACCTGTTTCGGGATCCAACTCCAGACGGAAAGGGCTGGGGGCCACCGGCAGCTGCCTCGGGGAAAGCTCAGTGCCCGCTGCTATCCGTGCGCCCGGACAAGAAGAAGAAGCTTCGGCGGAGACACTGGCAGGGAGCGAGCGAGAGCGGCGAGCCAGGCCGCGCGGGGCGTGACGGGAAGTGTAGTCCGGGCACCGCGCCGCCCACCACTGTCGCCAATGGGGGCGAGTCCAAAGGGGAACTACAACTCCCGACGTGCCAGGCCGGGGCCGGGGGAGAGAAGCACACACACATACATATCCATCCCAGGGAGACACAGAGAGGGAGGAGAAGGACAGGGCATCTCTGTGTGACACACTATATACATACAGCGCAACTACACATCCCGTCAGCGAAACTACTCCGCCTGCCCGCGAAACTAATGATGCCGCTTATAAAGCCTGGGGCTCTGAAGAGCCAATAAGCAGAGCGCAACTGCACAGATGTTATATACGACCCACACACATATTGCGGTACCCTAAGCAAAGGGCACAGATGCCATATTAGTAGCAAAGTGACCCCAACCCGCAAGCCCCGTGCCTTGCACGTCACCCGGAACCCTTTAGTGAATGTGTGACAGCCAAACATCGGCAGCCACAGAAAGCCAATGTGGGATTAGGTGCCAATAAAATGGCTTCTGGTCTTTCAGCAGGCACGCTACCTGTGGCCCTCAGCACCCCCTCACATTTTTCAACTTTCGGGGGCTGAAGGGCCACAGGTGGATATACCTGCTACAGCTCAAATAAAGGTCATTGTTGCAAAAGGACAATACTGTGAATCCCTCAATATTCACTCAGTATTAGTGGGGCAGGCAGCTAGTAATTATTCTATGCTAATCATAAATACCACAAACTTGTCACAGGCCAAATGTGTTACCTGTGGTAACTTGTGTGGTAAAAAGAAGTTACCTAGCCCCACACTAATGTTTTCATGAAACCCCTAAAGCTTATGCAATATAATCATCATCATCATATTGAAATTCCCTGGTACATTAGACTCCTTCCCATCAAGTCCTTTTGGAAAAGCCCACCGCACAGCAGGCCCTATTATATTGCAGCCCCATGATTGAGGATCATACAGAATAGAACCTATTCAGTGCAGTTAACATCCATTATACAGTAAGCCCCTCAGTACAAGAGGCACCCTTCATATGAAAAGGTCATAGTAACAAGTATGAAGTACTACACTATTCTGGATGCACTAGATTCATTATTTTTGGATTTTGCCACCTCTACAAAATTTTCGATGGATGATGTTTTTAGTTCTAATTTTTGGAACTGAAAATGACAATGGCTGTGACCAGAATGTTCGAGAGATTCCCAGATATAGGTTTTGTAATAAAACATATGTCTCAAACCATTATACATATAGTACATATCTTGCAAAAATATTCAGACCCTTAACCAATTCTGATTATTATTAATAACAATTATTTACTGAAGTTTGCCATTGAAATTAAGGGAACAGTAACACCAAAAAATTAAAGTGTATTCAAATAATTAAAATAAAATGTAATGTTGGCCTTCACTGGTGTCTGGAAAGTTTGCTTCAGAAACACAACTATAGTTTATATCAGTAATCCCCAACCAGTGGCTCGTAATCAACATGTTATCCACCAATCCCTTGGATGTTACTCCCAGTGGCCTCATAGCAGGTGCTTATTTTTGAATTCCTGGTTTTGGTTGCATAAAAACCATGTTTAGTGCTTTTTTTAGAAAAAAAGCTTGGAGATACCTGGTTTATATCATCAAGCTCATGTGTAGCCATGGGGGCAACCATTAAAGCACAGGATACACAGTAGATAACAGAAAAGTTCTGAAGAATCCCATTGTATACTACAGATCGTATCTGTGTTTTCTACTGTGTATCCTGTGTCTTTTCTCTTCTTTCACCTTTGAATGGCTGCCCCCATTACAAAACAGCTTGTTTATATAACCTATTGTAGAGTCTTTGAACCAAGTTTTACTATGCAGGGCAGCAGTAAATTATAGTGTCATTCCTTTAAAACACTTTCAATTTTTTGGTGTTACTGGTCCTTTGAATGGGAGAGATCCCAAACATGCTGTAGTTCACAGTAATTATAGAATGGTGAATATGCAATCTTTGTTGCTCAATTAAATTGGCCACATAACATTCTTCACACAGAGACCAATGTCCATAAACCAAAAAAAAAACATTGCAGTGGAATATTCCTGTTGCAGGACTTGATTTGTCATCTTAATGATGAATAATATGGTGAATGTGCTAATAATGTTAGGACAAGCAAGATTCACTTGACTATAGTTTACACCAAGAACAAATCAGTACAATCTACCTAAACCAAAACTAACTTATTACCCTGCAGTTTTCCATAAGCAAGGAAGACCCAAGAACCTCCTTACCAGCGATTCACAGTAATCAGCACTAGCAGAACAAGTTCCAGCAACACACACATTCCCCTTAGGCCTAATACACTTGGTGATTTTAAAAAGAATCCCAACAAATCATCACTGGCCATAATGTAAAATGTGATGCCTATGGCCTCCAAACACCAATAATTCTAATAACTATTTCTTAATAGGTGACCCCTGTCCATTCGTAAGTCACAACTCTGACAGGTGATAATGTGAAATGGCCCCTTCACACCCCTTATCATGTGATCTTATATGTTCCCATGGAGCTTCAACTGCTCTGGTCTGAGCAAACCTACAGTGAGCCATAATTAAAGGGGTTGTTCACCTTCCAACAATTTTTCCAGTTCAGTTGGTTTCAGATTGTTCACCAGAAATAAAGACTTTTATCAACCACTTTATATTTTCTATGTGTGACAGTTTTTCTAATATTGAAGTATAACGTTTCATTTTTCACCTTCTAAAGCAGCTCTGGAAAGGGGGTCGCAGACCCTTTTTAAAATTGATATATTTAGTAGATACATTTCTTATTTTTGTCCCTGCTGAGCAGAATCCGAGTTTCATTAATGGGAGCTGTTTGAATTGATACAATGGTTGCTAATACTCCAGAAATGCTGCAGAGAAATGTATCAACTAAATGTTGCAAAAGTGTAACATTTCAGAGTCTGCACCTGAATTACTGAGCTACCAGATTGAAACACCAGAGACCGGAACATTAAACTTTAAATTCGGATTTTGAAAAACCGGTAAAAAAAAGTAATGACATGAAAAAGTTATTGAAAAAAAGTATTTTTTTGAGGGGGAACAATCTGAAAACAATTGAATTGAAAAAAGTGTTTGGAAGGTGAACACCCCCTTCAATGTAAATACTGAATGTGATCAGATTGATTCTCAGATACAAAGCAGGTTTGTCTCAGGAGATCATCTCCAGGACACAGGAATTTGTCTAGAATAATTTATGAACTTCATTTATTTAGTTTAAATACATTTGACATACTACAGAGGGTCATGACCCAACTTAAACACCATAGGCTCAATTTTTAGGAAACCCTTACAAACAGTAATGAGTCCACAAGCTTACTTAAAGTCTATTTATGGGGGGGGGGGAATGCTGCCATGCTTTTACAATTGCAAAGCTAGATATGTGTACAGTAAACATATTTATTGCTCGATATACCATTTAACAGTTTATTTTACAATTCCCAAAAGCTGGAGGGCTTGTTGCTGGACAGGCAACATTAAGCCTATCACAAGAGACTTGGTCTAGTGGGTACAGCAGAACGCAACCCTATTACTAGGCCTTTGGATGCTTAACTTTATATACTAATTGAAATTTACTAATACCGTCATTAATTTCCAATGTTATGACACTGAAACTATTTTTTAAGTGGTTTAAATAATGAACAAACATTTACTTGGATTAGGCCAAGACTGTCTAATAAAATTAAAGTCCATTAGTAAATACATTATTTGCATAGCTGTGATCCACATACAGTATGTGAAATACCACAAGCACAGTCATGTCCACTCTGGGCTGGTACTTCAGCTCCAAACGCTGTCATTCCTACGAACCTATCTGTACATATCTGTTACCCAGTTATCAGTGCTCTCTATATAGATCTCACCGACATGTAAGCTGCATAATTACATGTTCCTATTTCTTGTTTTTATTGGTCAGATATACAATTACCAATCCATGATCTTGCTTTTTGTTATAAAAGCAAATGCTGCCAGATGGTGCTTGCTCAAGAACACAGAGAACAACGTTCTTGATACTGTGCCTACATCAAAGTGCTGTAAATATTTATCTGGTAGGCCAGGTAACATGTGAAATATCACGGAGTATGTGGGTCCTATTTGCCTTGTGTTGCATCCCTGTCAACAGTTTATGTAAACCACAAGCACCAGTAAGCAAGGGGCTTGCTGTTACTCAACCTGGGGCAAACTTTTATTTACTATTCTAGCAAGACCTTTAATTCATGGTTCTCATTGAGCACACAACAGCTCAACAGTGATATAAAGGACAAAATGACCCAATGTCTATGTCTAAAGTTGGCCATACAAGGCAGATTTAAGCTGCATATTTGGCCCCTTCTGTCCGAGTCAGTAGCTTATCTGAGCATGTAACCTTACATCTGTTATAAGTACTGCTTCTAACTGCATAAAAGCAGTGCAGCAAAGGATATTTATTTACCAATGTTTAGGTGACTTCCTATAGGTGGCAGCTGCATCTTAAATTAGCAGTTAATAGGCAGCCTATGCAAACAATGAATGAGGGTACATTGGACCATAGGAAGAATACAGAACCTGTATCTGGCACACACAGACCTACTGGCCACAGACAATACGTGCCATTTTTAAAACTGGCAACTTCATATAAAACTCTGTTAGTGCTAAGAGCCAACTTACCATGTCCAATCTTTATTCTAATACGAAGAAAATACCAAACTCCAAAGCCAGTGTAGCGGGGGGAACCCCTGCGTGTTTATTAGTCACCTGATGTAACGTTTCGTGGGCGTGCCCCTTCGTCGAAATCATGTCATGTTTGACGAAGGGGCACGCCCCCGACACGTTACATCAAGTGACTAATAAATACGCAGGGGTTCCCCCCGCTACACTGCCTTTGGAGTTTGGTATTTTCTTCTTATAGGGATATTGGGAGAGGTGCCGACCCCCCAACCATACTCAAGCCTATCGCTATTGGGAGATAATTGGGGACATAGGAAAATCTGCAGAATACAATCTTTATTCTAACCCAGAGTACCTTCTCAGTGCCCTGACACAGATGCTGTAGTTTTTGCTGGGTGTTCCACACCAATGAAATGCCCAGCCCACCTCTAGCTCCATGTTACCCTTCAAGCACAAGGATTTTACTCGGGTTGCACATCTCTACCAACTACATATAAGAAACATCAGATAATGTTCGGATCTTTCAGCAGAAAAGCTATTTATATGCTGCAGTGGTGCCTAATGAGCAGTCGTTGATCAGATTTGGAACCCACACTGGGCCAATTCATGTCTATCAAATTAGATTATACTGGGCCCTAAAAAGATCCATGGGGAGCAAGTGGGATACCCAATAGATATCTGGCAGATTTTCAGACAGATATTAGACACACAGACCATCATCAAGTCCTCATACATGGGTCATAAGCTGGCGACTAGTCCTGGAAGGACTTAGTCAGAAACTTCTATCAACCCATGAATGGTTACCTTGAGAATCAATCAGCCCCTCAGTATCTTTCCTACATAACAGCTATGTTTATGCCAAGCTTATGTTCTATAAGCACACTTATTCCACATACACAATTCTACACCTACTATAGCACAGATATGACTGAGCTTAGAGAAATTTTAGAAAAATCCAAAAGTTGCATTATCTATTGGTCCAGAATTATTTGTTTGGCTCAACAGTTGGGATTTGCCTAAATCCTTCAAAAAGTGCAGTGATTGGGTCAAACCCTGGATTCAGTTCATCCGTATTCAAAATGCCTTCCCAGTCACATGACTGTATAGGGATGCAATCCTAGCCACATAGAATAAAAAGAGTTGCCCTGATACAAACTTTTTTTTCTTCGGTGAAAACGTAGCCATCATATTTCAAGGACTGAGTACTCTTTGTTTTGCAACAGGAATTGGAAATATACGGTTTTGGTCGTTTCTCTACTCTTAGTGCCCCCATTCCTGTTAATTAACGGAAGCGGAGTCTTGTAACTGGAGCGCTGCTATCCCTAACACAGAGAGGCCTTAAGTTTCATTCTAACCTTCCACTGAGTGCGACAGCCGCGCTCCGATCGTATTCTCAGTGCCCCGAGTCCAATCTCTTACTGCCCTCAACATCCCATACTGACTCGGTTTCTCTTGCTCGTGCCTTTCCAATGGTAGATCCTGCCTGACTCGCTAAATGGACCCTAAGCCGGCCTCATGTTTTCCCGACTTCTAGTCTTTCAGTATTGGACTGTCACTGGCAAGGAATCTGCCTGGGACTTCCCATGGGCCTCTTTCTCAGTGCCTCTCACATAACCTGGGCCCCTGTCTCTCAATGATCCGGCTGTTGCCTCTCTGCCAGAGACCTGCTGCACTCACCAAGGAGTCCCCCTCCCTTCTTCACTCTGCTGTGGTTCAGCGCTGAGCAGCCTCCTCCTTCAGCTTTACAGAGCTGCCTCAGGCCGCAGAGACCGTAGAAAAGCAGCCGAGAGGAGGAGGTGCGAGGACATGTAGCAATGTCACCTCCCTACAATATGGGGCAGGCAAAAAAGGGGCTCGGATGTGCCCTTCAGTGAGCAGTGCGTGTGTGCGAGACGCGACGTACCTCACACAACTTCAGCATCAGTCTGTTAAATTGCAAGCGCAAACGCTGCGAGAGGTGTCCAATTTGTGTGGCTCTTTCAGCTGTTGTTGGGCGACATATAATAAATCCCACTGTCCCCATGCCATTGTAGCACTCCATTAAGATACTTTCCACGCCTATACTTGCAGGTATATCTCTACTTGACCCAAAGCATCATTTAAACACATCTCACACATAGGGCAATGGCTCAGGAGTGTTTTGTCTCCCCACTAACTGGAACTAAAATTGCCCAGCACTTGCTTCTGTGGCAATTAGCAGCACTCACTAATGCGATTGTCACTTGGTCTGTAGATTCCTGTACAAGCCAGAGGGGCTGTGGTAAGATACTATAGACCAGGGATCCCCAACCTTTTGAACCCGTGAGCAACATTCAGAAGTAAAAGGCGCAACACGAGCATAGAAATTGTCCTTCGGGTGCCCAATAAGTGCTGTGATTGGCCATTTGGTAGCCCCTATGTGGATTGTAAACCTACATTGAGATTCTGTTTGGCAGTGCACCTGGTTTTTATACAACCAAAATCTGTCTCCAAGCCTGGAATTCAATAATAAGCATTGAGGCCACTGGGAGCAACATCCAAGGGGTTGTAGAGCAACATGTTGCTCACGAGCTACTGGTTGGGGATCACAGTCACTATTTATTGGGCATATGGGGGTAGTTTATGCCTTTGTGTAGTCAAAATGCCAGGTTCTCTTTTGAATCTCAGTCCTCCTGGCCTGTGTGGCAATCCTAGTTTCCAGGCAGCAGTTGCATACCAATTGCCATAAAAACAACTCTTCTCTCCTTTCTCTTAGCCTATCTGCTGGCTCAACTGTTATGTCACTGATGCTAGTCTTTGGCCTGATTGCAGACAGGGCCAGATTTACATAGTGGGCACCCCTAGGCCCGCTGTCGTTCATCGCCCATGTCCCCTCCCTTTTTCATCATCAGGAACGGAGCAATGGGGATTGGCGGACAGGAAATTTAAAAAACGATTTTATCTTTTGCGCATCCCCAGTGTTTCTGAACCAATGTGGGTGTGGTTGGGCAGCATGCTGACTCCCCTAAAATCCTGCCGCCCTAGGCCCGGGCCTTGGTGGTCTCTCCACAAATCCTGGCCTGATTGTAGAGGGACTAAGCCCCTGTAAGTGTACATCTGTTCCAAATCTACTAGTCATGTGGAGGCACTCACATTCACACTGACCTTTACTGAAGTTGCCTCAGAGTCCTTAGTGTGTGATATGATACGCTCAATTAAATTGCAGTTGCAACTTATCCTTTTGATAGCCATCCAAGAATTAGAACTTCAACACATTGAAATTAGTGACTAAGCTGGAAAGTCAGCAGACAGGAAAAATACTAGGAGGGAACCAGCCCTGGGGGATACAGACAGACAGACTGACAGAGAGGTACCAGGCAATCTATAACAGTTTATAATACACAAGTGCAGAAGGCAGCACATGCACCCAAGTCTATAGTTTTTCTATGCTACTTGGGTCATGTGAGTAGACATCAACATATAAGTACCCATGTGAGAGAGCAGCAGTGTGTAAGCCGCCAGGCAGATGGTAGTGCAGGAGTATACAAGGCTGTTGTGGGTTCACAGTGTATTCGCACTGCAAACAGAGCAAACTGTGTAGGTCAACAAACCCCTCAAATTTTAGTTTGATTGTATTTCTGGACTATAATGTCTGTATAATACAAATATTATTGCCATCAGGAACATAATTCTTCTAATAGGAACCTAAATGCAGCTGAGGCTTGTGTGGAGTTGCAGAGATATCAACATCAACTGCACAGGGCTGACACCAGGGTGGTAGGAAGCCAAAGCTTTCTGGGTAGCAGGAGAGAGGCAGTGGGATAATTGAATTGTGGTGGTGTCATCATTATACCTGATCCCAACAATGGAGTGCTGCTCCAGGTCTGAACCACCGGATTGATGTCAGGTGCCTTCAGGTATCGGGCCCTATGCTGCCCAAAGCCCAAAACTGTATATCACAAAGCAAGAGACCTGCAGCACAACTGATGCAATTGATTAGGTGATCAGCATTTATTCAGCTCACCAACAAAGTGGCAACGTTTTGAAATGTTAACACCAAAAAATTAAAGTGTTTACAAGGGATAACTGTTGCCATGCACTGGTAAAATTGATGTGTTTACTTCAGAAACTCTACTATAGTTTATATAAACAAGCTGCTGTGTGGCCATGGGAGCAGACATTCAAGCACAGGCACACAGTAATTTACAGTAGTTCAGAAGAATCCCATTGTAAACTACAGAGCTTATTTTTATCTGCTGTGTACCCTGTGCCTTTTCTCCTTTTTCAGATTTGAATGGCTGCCCCCATGGCTACACAGCAGCTTATTTATATAAAGTATATTAGAATTTCTGAAGCAAACACACCAGGTTTACCAGTACAGGGAAACACTACATTATATTGTCATTCCTTTAAAACACTTTAATTTTTTGGTGTTACTGTTCCTTTAAAGGACCAGTAATATCAAAATTTTTTTAAAAAAACTTCGTTAGTATACAACGAAAAAAAAAACCACAAAGACAAATTAAACTTTATTAAGAAATAACTTACCGAAACTCCGCTTGCGCTCCTCTTCAGAAAAGGCGATCCGGCAACGATCCATTGTGCGGCGCTTGATTTCTCCTCCCATCCTTCCTTATAGTAGATAGCCAGGGAGGAGAAATCGAGCACCGCATAATGGATCGTTGCACTGTTGCCTTTTCTGAAGAGGAGCGCAAGCGGAGTTTCGGTAAGTTATTTCTTAATAAAGATTTAGCGATTTCAAAGTTTCATTTGTCTTTGTGTTTTTTTTTGTTGTTTTATACTAACGAATTAAAAAAAAAATTGATGTTACTGGTCCTCCCTGCTAATAGTCAGTATGGTCCCCTGATGCCCAGCTAACTAGGGTCCAACGTATCCTATCCCTGTGCAGTTTTATTAGACAGAAGGTCCCAAAATGAGAAAAGTGGGACACTGCCAGAAGGGAGAGGTTAGAAGGAAAATGAAGAATGGAAAGACTAATACAAAGAAAAGGTGTGAGACTACAAAAGAAAAAATATAGAAGAACATAAAACTATGACGTTTAAGAGAGAATGAAGAATAGAATACAGCACTGCCCAATATGCTAGTGCTCTAAAAAGCAATTAGAAAGCAATTAACGAGTAAAGCATAACATTAAGGCGGTAAGTAGGAGGTTTACCGGGGAAGAAGTAGGCAAGAGAAGGAAAGGAGAGAAAAGGGAATTGAGAGAATTGAAGAAAAGGAGAAAGGGCTGGAATGGGAGAGCATGAGACAAAGGAAAAAAAAATGAAGATGGGAGCAGAAGAAACTTTGTAAGACAGTATGTAGAATGGAAAATAAAAGAGAAAACAAAAAGTGAAATGACAGAAAAGAGACTGATAGAAAAAAGAGGAAAAAAATAGATGAGAGTGAAGAAAAGAATATGATAAGATAATAAGACACACACACAAATGGGATGGTGTGGAAATGGAGTAGCCTAAGATGATGTGACTTTGGAAGGTATGAAATTGTTTTTTCAGCCTCCAAAATTTTCATGCAGATTCTTTATGGACACATGTAGCATAGACATACATACATACATAGGCATACTTGAGTGTGGGATGCATCATGTAATGTTATTATTATAGGCTCATGATTAAGTATTTGAATGATATGAAACGCGTAAGGCTGTATCCTTGTATACCGAAATAAAATTACTCATGATTTGACAAGTCTGCCTGGAGGATTGGTCTTTGGAAGTGCCTGCACTTTTTTCAACACAGAATTTAGATAGAGCTAGGGGTTGCCACCTGTCTGTTTTTGAACCAGACATCTAAATTTTTAAAGGGCTTTCCGATTCAAAACTTTTTGTCTGGTTTCAAACATTGAGAAACTGGACTGCTGGAAAACCAGCCAATTGCGTCAATGGGGGTCTATATAATATGCTGTGTAAAAAAGTGTAAAACATAAAAGGTGATATTGCTCATAGCAAACAATCTTATCTTTGCTTTTGTTTTGTAATTGTTTTGTAACTGAAATCTAATTGCTGATTGCTTGTTCTGGTCAACCTTGATCTGGTCACCGGTAATGCTTCACCCCACTTTTTACACAGCATGATAAATAAGCCCTTAAAGGAAACTATACCCACTGAAAAATGTAGGTCTCTATAAATATATATATATTACATAAAACAGCTCATGTTACACTGCTTCATGTAAACAAACAATTTTCATAATAATATACTTTTTTAATAGTATGTGCCATTGGATAATCATAAATAGAAAATTGCCATTTTAAACAAGTGCTGTCCCCTGGGATTAGGGTTGCCACCTGTCTGGTTTTGACCCAGACAGCCCGATATTTTGAAGGGCTGCCCAGATCAAAACTTCCTGCTGGTTTTCCAAATAAGGAAAACCGGGCAGGATTCAACATGATTGACACAGCAATCGGCCAATCACTGTGTCATAGCCCTGCCCCCTGACATCACACCCGTCCCTCCACATCACGGCCCCGCCTCTTTACATCACAGTCCGCCCCCTGCACGGGCTCCACCGATTAGAAAGATGGCAACCCTACCTGGGATCCTAGGATTCACTGTGTACACAAGCAAACCATACTTTAGGTCACATGAACCAATTAACAGACAGAGTTCTGTCTTTTGCTTCCACACTTCTTCCTTTGAGGGCCCGGAACTAGGGGTAGGCAGAGTAGGTGCCCGTCTAGGGCGCAGTCATGGGGGAGGCACACTTTTTAGAGGGATTTTCATTTTTTTTAACCGTGGTTTGCATGGCCTTTAATATGATGACATTTTTGGCTGCTGTTGGCACAGGTACTGATTGGGGACAATATGAAGGATTGGCTGCTGCTGGCTCAGGTAAATGGGGCAATATGGTGCCAGGTACACAGATGTTTGGGGCAATATGATGGATATTTGGCTCCTGCTGGCACGGGTACAAATTAGGGGCAATATGATGGATTTTTTTGGCTGCTGCTGACATAGGTACAGATTGGGGTAACAATATAATAGATGTTTTAGCTTATGCTGGCACAGGTACAGATTGTGGACTTGGGGGCCATCTGAGGGATTGACTGGCAGCACAGGTACAAATGGGGGCAATATGATAGGTGCTGGCACAGGTACAGGGGGCAATATGAATGGTAAGGTGGAAAATGGTAATGCAGGAATGGGTGGGGTTGGGCACTGATTAAAGCCCTTGCGATAATACCTTGGTCCGGCCCTGCGGTTCCTTTTATAGTTACAGCTGTAGTATTTCTGGTCAGGTGATCTCTGAGGCAACACAGAGGCCATCATGAAATGGTGGTTCCAGGCAAGACATGTAAAAGGGAAATATTTACTTATTAACCCTTTAAGTGATGCAATTACCCTACCCTGGCATCATAACTCCACACGTTATTGTCTCCACCCCTGACATCATTATGTCCACCCCCAGCATCATTGCCCCACCCCTGATACCATAAGCCACACCCCTTTGATTTAGGTTTAGCCACTAGCAAAGGTGGCAACACTAGCCCAGGGCAGGCCTTCACAAATGAAGCAGCAGATTAAATGGCCCCTGTGGGAGTTTACTAGTGCACAGAAAACAATGTATAATTTTACGTATGTGTTTACTACATCTCGCCAGAAAATACCCTCTTGCCATGCGTATATTCTGCTGGAGGTCACCCTTCCCTAAGTGCACACACACATGCTCTAAACAGAAGGGAGGTCTGCTGCTACCATATATGAGATCAGTGCATAATAAGACAGGCCTGCCAACAGAATAACCAAATAAAACAGTTATAAAAATAGGGCGATTAACCAGAAGCAAGAAAATAAACAGCAAAAAGTAACATGAAAAGACCTTCACCACAACCACAAAGGCGAAGTCACTATATTGCTTCAATCGATGGTGAATGCAAGATCTTGTTTAAAACGTATAATAAAAAACACACGATGTTCTGCCGACCCGACAACCTTTCTAATAGGGCCTAAGCAGCGGCTGTTCGTGCTACGAGTACTGTGGCTTTAAGAGATATGTACATAGAAAGACAGGGGCGGGCTTGGGTGTGGAAGGGTGTATCCTCTGCCTGCACCGCTCTGTGCAATGCACCAAGTACCGCTGCGGGGATTCACTTCTAGCGCTAATACTATAAGCCAACCCCTTGCCTGTCCTGCTTGCGCACTTGATCCCCGCCGCACAGAAAGGGAAGCACAGACCCTCCTTTGTGACCTGTGCGTGGCCCTCCCTTCTGTGTGTGACAAATCTCTTCTCCGTATCACTGAGCCTGTCAGCACCGAGGCACACGGAGCGATAGCTCTTCCCCGCCCTGCCTTTAAGTTCATTCGGAAATAAAGTCACACAGTGAGGGAACCTTATTGTGCCTTCCCTAGTGGGAGAAGAAATGCGGCGTTACAGTAGGCTGAAGTAAGAACGTGTAAAGTCGAATTTGAAAGAGGTAGCCGTGATCTGAGGTGACCTACCTCCAGCCAAACCAAACTGACTTTCACTTCCCAGGGTAACAGCGTGCGAACCAGACCGCCAGCCATATTGCTCGCATCTATCTCCATTCTCCAGCCCCTGCTGCCACATGTTTATCTTCATGATCACAAGCTGATTATCGCCACACATGTAGCACTGGTGCCTATGCACGAGCTAGTAAGGTGCTTTCCAGTACTCGAGCGTTACCAATACTATTTTTTTGTATTTACATATACCACTATTTTATTTATATATATATATATATATATATATATATATATATATATATATATATATATATATATATATACACATACATATATATATATATACATATATATAGTGAATAAAGTAGCCCCTCTTGTAAATTATAAGGATATTAGTTACCGAGGAGGCCAAAGGCCGAGTGTTTTTATACAGGTCATGGAACTCCGAGGTAACTTCTAATATCCTCATATTGTGCAACTGGGGGTACTTTATTTATTATAATACACAAGTTCCAGTGAGTCATGTGACAGAAATGACATCTGAACTCACCATTTATAAGGATTTAATTTACAGGATATTCATGGCTCTTTTGTATTATATAGTACTTATCTACACTCCAGCGATCTCTCTCATTACTTTCCTGCCCAGGACTGAAATTCAAAATATGCTCTGGCATTTCACGCATACCTCCCAACATTTTGGAAGTAAAAAGAGGGACAAAAAATTTTTTCTGCAAGTAGCGCAGCAATTTTTTGACCACACCCCTTTCTGTGGCCACACCCCCTAATTACCATGTTTGTTTTACAAAATTTGGCAGGTTAGGAAAAGTTTGAAAATATTTCTCCTTATCTAAACTGTGTTTTTGTGTCTCAAAATTGTTACAAAGTATCTTATTTGCACCTGTTAGCTGTTCTGGGCTCTCTGCTAAAAGCCAATTAAGTGAGAAACTTTGTTTCTTTTTCTGGCTGTTCAGTGCAGAGAAAAGAGGGACTTTCCAGTACAAATGAGGGACTGCGGGTTGAGCTGTCAAAAGAGGGACTGTCCCTCCGAAAAAGGGACAGTTGGGAGGTATGTTTCACGTACACAGAGGCCCAAACTGCCCTCCACCTGCTCAATAAATAGTGACTGTCTGAGGCATCTCACAATCCCTATGGCTTTTGCCAGAATACACAGAGTGCCAGTGCAGGCATGATGCCAGTACCAGTACTTTTCAGTACTCCACCAATATTACCCAGTACTTTCAAGCATTATAGTTACAACAGTGCATATCTGGCCCTGTAATTTTTTATTGCACCCTGTATCTGCCTACACTCCTATATAGAGCCATGCATTGGATCAGGTACCGGCAGAATACCCTCAAAGTGGTCAGGCAAAAATTCCCCAGTTCCCTGGCAGTGCAGGCAGTCTATGGGTAACCCGATTGGGTACCTGAAAAAGGTCCAATGTGACGTCATGTCCGGTTTTGCGTGTTCCCCCGGGTTAGTTGGCCTATTGGGGCTCAGGTAGCGGATCAGTGTTGGAAAATTCTGGGTTGCGGGTCATAGGTAGTGGGTATGGGTTGGTTAAGGGTATCAGAAAATAGAACTGCACAGTACTCTACTCCTGTAGTATTGCTTGACCATCCCACCAAGCACTTGCCCGTAGTAAAGTCTGGCACAGGACTGGACTGGGATTCAAAATAGGCCCTGCCATTCCTAGTACACAGAGGCCCAAACAGCCTACACAAGCCCACTTAGTAGTCACTTTCTTTGACACCATACAGCAGCCCCTCTGGCATTTACCAGAACTCACAGATTGCCAGTCCGGGCTTGCTGTCTGTCATTATACAGCATGTGCCATAATCCACAGATGCCAACCCAGGCCAGCCCTACAATCTCACCTAGAACCAGGGGCGCTGCTGCCATGAAGCAAGCTGAGAAACTCACCCCAGGCAGCGGCAGCCCACAAGTTACCTTACTGCTTCTAGTAACTTTAAAAACCAAATTGTTGGTTATTAAACTGGAAATTTGGCTCTTCTAGTGCAGGGAGAACAATTGTGCTTAGTGGAACAAATCACCCCTGCTCAGAACATACCTAAAACCCACCAAATGTGTCCTGTAACTTACTGCCTAAAAATATCACTTAGATGTTATGCCACCTCAGCACATTACCTAAGGGGTGATTTGCAAAGCTGAACACATTGTGCAAAGTGCAAAAAAAAAAGTAATTATGACACACACTGTGTTCTTCTGTTTGTCCAATTTTCAGAGTGCAAAGACCTGTTGGGGGAGGCATGTAGGAGTCCCCCCAACAACCAACCCCACCCATTCTCTAACTTGGACATCATTCAGATATAATAGTCAGGGAGCAGCATGAGGCACAGCACGCAATGGGGCCCTGTCCTTACCACGGACTGAGGACAAGGCTCAGCTTCACCTCCTGATGCTGCTCTTAGCACCAAGCACAAGGTTTCTGATCCGGTGCACTGTGCAGAAAGCAATGAGTGGCAAGGGGTGCAATCTTGTGCCCTTTTGTGTTATATGACTAGCGCCCCAAGAATGGTAAATTACCATTTCAGTATGTAAAGGGTTGGACTGGGCCATCAGGAAAAAAACCCAGCGAGCCTCACTGACCCAAGCCCGCTCTCATCTGAGAATCTGCACCTGCCTCTGATCTCCCTTTTGACCCAGATTGCTGCCAAAGCAAGAGAGCAGGTACTTGTGGGAGGGTTTCAGAGGGACATTATGCCTGGGGTAGGGGCCCTGAGGGGGGTCTGGGGTAGGAAATTGGGTCACCTGTGGCAAAAGCCCCGGGGGGCCTTGGGCCCTCTAGTACAATGCGTATTTACCAGGATTACAGGTTGCCACCTGGCCAGCATATTACTGTTTTAGCTGGTAAAAAATAGTGCTTCATGTCAATGTTAATAATAGGGGATGAATGGCAAAATATATGAGGGTTTTTATTTATTTTTTTTAAAGGTCAATCTACCCACACTAAACTTGCACAGTGCTAATCTGCTCTAAAGCAATATAACCAAATACTTATCATTAGCATATCATCAATATTATTATTAACTACCAGGAATTAATCATAGATATAATGGCTGGTGGGTTCCAATGAGAGGTGGGTTCCAAACTGATACAGTGGCCTAAACAGTGATTATTGTAACCACAGCAACATGTGTTGAAGGTCCAACAAAATAGTCACCTGTTTCGCTACTCATCAATCATGTATCTGTATCAATCTATCTGTATCCTTGGACCCAACCAGTGTCGGACTGGGACACCAGGGGCCCACTGAAAAACCTTAGACCAGGGGCCCACCAAAGAACCATAGACCAGGCGCCCATTTTCAGTACTATTATTCTTCTTCTCCTCACTCAACCTCTATTCTCCTAGTCTCTATTCTTTACATACTATAATCTGTAATTCCATCTATTTATCCTCTTTGTTCTCAAAGAAATAGGGAATGGTCATGAAATAGGCCAAATGTTTAGCAGCACAAGGGCCCACAGACCCCTGGGCCCACCAGGAGTTTTCCTGGTATCCCGGTGGGCCAGTCCAACACTGGACCCAACAGCAGTGGCAGGGTTTGCTTTCCATAACAGATTGTTAGCAGGATGCTAAAATGTTCAGCCGCAGGGGAGCGCAGAAAGAAATACAATCAGTTCTTATAAAGGGGCTTGTACTGGGCTTGTACTGACATGGGCGTGTGTAAGTGCAAAACGCAGGTGGAATGCAGCATGCACTTACATGCGCCTGTGTTAGTATGGGGCCATTGAAATCAATAGGCTGAGTTTCATCCTGCGCTCCCCTGCAACTGAATGCTTTAGAGAGCATTAAGAAACGCTCGTATGTGCAAGCCCTAAAATAAACCCCTTATTTGTTTATATTTTTGTTGTTTATAGATAGTCTTGGCTTGCAAAAATATTTAGGTGTACTGCATATATTATCCCATTGCCCTTTGTAGACCTTTTCTGAACTAATAATTTTGGGAGTTGTTAACAAAGGTAGCACAGCAGTCTAAAGACAACTTATGGTGTGTAAATGCAGGCATATATGTGTGTTCAGTGAATTGTGTTCCAATATTATTTACCACCTGTCAACCATCCAGGGAATATGGGGTAAAGATACAGTGTAATGATGTAGTGATGCGGGTTGGGTGGGCTTGGTCACACATGATGGGTTGGGGTTGGGTGCACTGTTGGCAAATCTTCAGTCAAATACTAAACAGTTAAAAAAATTCTTTAAATCAAGTGTCTTTGTGAGAGGGCAGTTAAAGAGATTTTAAATTACACTGTTTGCACTGCAAATAATTAATTCTACCATGTAAAATGTAATTCCTAACCCAACTGGTGTATTTTTTAGTTGTAATATTGGTGTGTAGGCAGCCATCTTAGGTCATTTTGCCTGATCTCATGCTTTCAAAAAGAGCCAGCACTTCAGGATGGAACTGCTTTCAGGTAGGCTATTGCTTCTCCAAAAAAACCCAAAGAGGCTGGCACAAGCCTGGACCCACGAAGTAGTAAAGCTGGAGTCAAGTTATAAAATAGTTAAAAAAGCTTACATTTTATTTTCCATAATTAAGAAAACAGGCCTGATGCGTTTTGTGTCTACCAGTACCAGTCTTTTACAACTTGACTCTGGCTTTACTACTTCGTGGGTCCAGGCTTGTGCCAGCCTCTTTTGAAGTTTTTCTGGTGTTTGACTGCCCTTGCTGAAGATCTGGGGCGTGTGCACCCGGGCCCAATGGTTACTGCGGTAAGCTCATTTAAAATGTTTTCAAATACAGTAGATACTGGTTAAACTATTTGTTTATATTGCTTCTCCAACTCAATGTAACCAGTGTCGGACTGGCCCGGCGGGACACCAGGAAAATACCTGGTGGGCGCGACCCTTAATGGGCCCCCGCCGGGCCAGACACCTCTCCAGATCTCTATAAAAAAGTTTTCTTCCCACAGCGCCATCAGTGCAGCGCCTTCTGCGCATGCGCCAGGCACCTTCACGCTGGTGTGCACGCACTCGGCGTGTCACAGTAGGGGGCGGGGGGGCCAGAAGGGGCCCTGGACAGTAGTCCCGGTGGGCCCCGGGCCCCCCAGTCTGACCCTGAATGTAACTGAAGGAGTTGCAATGGGAAATGGATTTTTACTGTTGAGTGCTGCTCTTATATCTACCAAGGAGTTGTTATCTGGTTACTTTCCCATTGTTCTGTTGTTAGACTGCTGGGGAGGGAGTGATATCACTTCAACTTGCAGTGCAGCAGTAAAGAGTAACTGAAGTTTATCAGAGCACAAGTCACATGACTGGGGCACCCTGCAAACTGACAATATGTCTAGCCTCATGTCACATTTCAAAATTAAATATAAAAAAAATCCGTCTGCTCTTTTGAAAAATTGATTTTAGTGCAGAAGTCTGCTGGAGCAGCACAATTAACTGATGCATTTTGAAAAAAAACATGTTTTCCCATGACAGCATCCCTTTAAGTCTACTATCAAGGGGTAGTTATTTGGAAATGTAATCATCTTTCTTGTCTTGTAAAAGCCAGTTCTGGGGTTTAGGGCTCGTTGGGTTCCTCTGTTTGGAGTTTCCTCCAACACTCCCAAAACATACAGGCAGGTTAAAATGATCTCTAGTGTGTGTGAATGTGATAGGGACCTCAGACTGTAAGCTCCTCTGGGGCAGGGACTGATGTGAATGATGTATAATCTTTGTAAAGCACAGTGTACATGTGATGGTGCTATAAAAAATAAAATAATCAAATATAATGATAATCACCTTATACACAGGGTTAAGTGGCCATGTAATGTCAGTGAGTCACTGTGCCTACCCGTTGGCTACACAGTACATTGTTCCAAATTCTGCCTTTTTTCATTAAACATATAACAGTATGTACATACTCCTAAGCATAGCTTAGTAAAGCATACAGTATTCATGGTAGCAAATTTGTGCTTAACCCAATCTCCTTTCTAGTTGACTAAGTCATTCCATCCTCTACAATATTGTGCCTGGACCACCAGTTATCCTTAAGTTAAGTCTGGCCATGGTTTTCACTTGTGTGCTGTTTGTTGATGCATGTGTCAAAAGTGCAGGATGCAGGGGTGTAACAATCCACTGTAAAGGTAGTGCAGTGTGGCTCACAGGTCCATGTTAAGGTTCAAATTAGGCCCTAGGCCCAATCATTCCGATAAAGACCCAATAAATAGTGACTGTCTATGGCAGTGCTATCCTACTTTTGTGGTACAGAGAGCTGGAATTTTTTGTGGCCTACATGATGGAGGGCCGAAAATGGAAACCATGTTGACCACTCACTGGAGCATGGGGCAGGCAGAGTATGACACACCAAGGGAGCATAGGGCAGGCAGAGTATGGCGCACACAGGGAGCATGGGGCAGGCAGAGTATGGCACACACAGACAGAGTAGGTCAGGCATAGTATGGCACACACAGGGAGCATAGGGCAGGCAGAGTATGGCACACACAAAGAGCATAGGACAGGCAGAGTATGGCACACACAAGGAGCATAGGACAGGCAGAGTATGGCACACACAGGGTGCATAGGGTAGGCAGAGTATGGCACACCCAGGGAGCACAGGGCAGGCAGAGTGTGACACACACAAGCAGCATAGGACAGGCAGAGTATGGCACACCCAGGGTTCATAGGGCAGGCAGAGTATGGCACACACAGACAGAGTAGGACAGGCCATGTAGTGCACACACAGGGAGCATAGGACTGGCAGAGTGTCAGACTTACCGATCCAGGTGGAACCACTGACGTTGAGGAAGACAACCCGTACAGCTCCCTCACCAGATCTACCCCCAAATAGGTCTGGAGGGAGGCCAGTGAAGATGACGTATGGGAGCCTGTAATCTTAGCTGGATACACCGATCTGTAGTGTGACTTCGGTGGATAACGTGACTGCAAAGGTACAAAGAACACAGGATTAATGGCGGTCGCCACAGGAAGCGAAGGTCTGTAGTTGCGGGGGAAGGTTCTAGAAAGCACCTTGATGTCAGATGAACACAGGCTCAGGCGTGGAGACCAACAAGAGTTGAAGATCCGCCCAGAGTAAAGATTGATCACGAACTTCACAGCGCGAAGAGATTAGGCAGGTGTTCCAAACGATAGAGTAGTAGCCCCCAAGGCTGGATAACAAGGGTTAACAGTAGTGGAAGCTTCAGACAAGCAGGGTCGGCAACAGTAAATCACAGTTTATGTATCAAGGATAAGCGTAGCGGAGTGGTCAGAAAGCAGCCAAGGTCGGCAACAATAATCAGTCCAAAGCGAAGTATCAAGGGTTAACACAGAGGGATAGTCAGGCAGCAAGCAGAGTTGGCAACAGAGGTTCAAGTCCAAGCAGGGTTCCAAGGGTTAATTCAATAGAATAGTCAGGGTGCAGAAGCAAGTCAAAAACCAAGTTCAATATATGTAAGAGAGTAATTTACTCAAAAGTAGCCAGGAAACACGATGTCCGAGCACTGGAATCCCCCTCTGTGCAGACTTAAAGGAATTGTTCAGTGTAAAAATAAAAACTGTGTAAATAGATAGGCTGTGCAAAATAAAAAATGTTTCTAATATAGTTAGTTAGCCATATATGTAATGTATAATGGCTGGAGTGATTTGATGTATAACAAGTCAGTCAGAAACTACTTCTGACTTTTCAGCTCTCTTGGTTTACACTGACTGGTTACCCTGGCTACCAGGCAGTAACCAATCAGAGACTTGAGGGTGGGCCACATGGGTCATATCTGTTGATTTTGAATCTGAGCTGAATGCTGAGGATCAATTACAAACTCACTGAACAGAAATGTACCATGTGGCCCCCCTTCAAGTCGCTGACTAACTCAGAGTTCTAGAGCTGAAAAGCAGGAAGTTGGATTCTGGCTGTTTTATTAGACATCTGTTCACTCCAGCCTTTATATATTACATTTTTGGCTAACTAACTATATTAGAAACATTTTTTATTTTGCACAGCCTATCTATTTACACAGATTTTATTTTCACACTGAACTATTCCTTTAAATGGAGACGCCTACGTCATCACGCTGCCCCACCTGGCTCCCTGGAATCCGTGCGGCGCCCCATCGTGACGTCACTGACACGCACGCTGGAACGCACAACGCTGGAGTCGCAGAGCGCCGATAGTCGAGTCCTGCGGTGAGTACCTGACATTGCCCCCCCCTTAGGAGCGGCCTCTGGACGTGAGGGTTTGTTAGGATACCGCTGATGGAACTCCTCCAACAGCTTGGTTGCATGAACATTAGCAGTAGGTTCCCACGAATTTTCTTCAGGACCAAACCCTTTCCATTTGATGAGATACTGAACCTTTCTGTTTCTAATCCTGGAATCCAGAATCGACTCTACCTCATATTCCTCATGATCAGAGACGATAATAGGATCAGGGACCGAGGACCTTCGACCAGAAAACTGATTCGGAACAAACGGCTTCAGGAGTGCTGAGTGAAAAACTGGGTGGACCCGTAATGTCTTTGGAAGCAGAAGTTCATAAGCCACAGGATTAATCTTCCGTAGGATCTTAAAGGGTCCAATAAAACGTTGAGCCAACTTCTTTGTTGGACAGTTAAACCTTAAATTAAGAGTTGAAAGCCAGACTTTGTCCCCCAACTTAAATTCTGGATCTGGACCTCTTTTCTTGTCAGCAAAATATTTAAAGTCCAACTGAGCCTTACGCAAATTTTGACGAAGGGTTGAAATGTTGGATGTTAAAAACTCCAGTCTATCCTGTGCCGCAGGAACCGATACCAACTGTGGTACTCCTGGAATCATCGTTGGATGAAAACCCAGATTGGCATAGAAGGGAGTTTGCTTGGTGGAAGAATGCACTGAATTGTTATAGGCAAACTCCGCCACTGGAAGAAGTGAGGTCCAATTATCTTGGAGGAAAGACGAGAAACATCTTAAATATTGCTCCAGAGTTTGATTCGTTCTTTCCGTCTGCCCATTAGTCTGAGGATGATATCCTGAAGAGAAAGACAGATCAATTTGCAAACCTTTACACAAGGCCCGCCAAAATTTGGAAGTAAATTGTACTCCCATATCTGAAACGATATTTTCAGGTAGACCATGAAGACGAACAATTTCTTGGATAAATGTTTTGGCCAATTTAGGGGCAGAAGGAATGCCACAGAGAGGAATGAAATGAGCCAATTTTGTAAGACGGTCAACTACAACATAAATCGTGGAGAATCCTTCCGAAGAGGGGAGATCTGTAATGAAATCCATGGAAATGGAGCCCCAAGGATGCTTAGGTATTGGTAATGGATGTAGTAGACCAAAAGGTTTAGTGGTAGATCCCTTGCATCTAGCACAAGTCTCACAGGTGCGAATATACTTTGCACAATCACTACCCAACGTGGGCCACCAGAAGTGACGACGGGCCAAATCAAGAGTTTTACGTAAACCGGAGTGCCCTGCAAGCGGAGCATCATGGACATAAGCCAGGGCCTCCGATCTAAGTGTTGGTGGAACAAAAAGTCTGTCCTTAAAGTAATAAAGGCCCTCTTGTGCCCTCAAAACGGGGTTTCCAGGAATGAAGTCAGAAGTACTATGTTCCCTTATCTTTTGTAGTAAAGAGGGTTGAATAAGCAAAAAATTACTTGGTTGCAAAATAGGATCAGGCCCCTCTGAGCGAGAAGAATCTGGACAGAACATCCTGGACAGGGCATCAGCCTTGACATTCTTTGCCCCAGGCCGATAAGTAATATGGAGCTGGAAACGAGAAAAGAACAAGGCCCATCGAGCCTGCCTAGGTTTAAGTCTTTTGGCCGAGCGAAGATACTCCAAATTCTTGTGATCGGTAAGCACCAATATTGGATGAATCAAACCCTCTAATAGATGTCTCCATTCCTCCAGAGCCAATTTAATTGATAACAATTCTCTATCTGCAACATCATAATTCTGTTCAGACTCCGATAATTTCTTGGAAAAAAAAGCAACTGGGTGTAACAAGCCTTGAGGAACAGACCGTTGAGAGAGAACAGCCCCAACAGCGACCTCCGAAGCATCCACCTCCAGAATGAAGGGCAAAGATGGTTTAGGATGCGTAAGGACAGGTGCAGTGGTGAAAGCTTCCTTTAGTTGATCAAAAGCTGTTTGTGCTGGAATAGACCACTTAAACTTGATCTTTTGTTTAGTCAAATCAGTGAGGGGTTTGATAATGCCAGAAAAATTGTGAATAAATTTGCGATAAAAATTAGAGAACCCAATAAATCTTTGCACCGCCTTGCGGTCATTAGGAGCTGGCCAATCAAGTATGGAAGACACTTTTTTAGAGTCCATAAAGACACCGTTGGTAGAGATGACGAATCCCAAAAATTCAATTTGATCTTTTTCAAACTCACACTTTTCTGCTTTGACTACTAAGTTGTGTGAACGCAGACGAAAAAATACCTCCCGCATGTGTCTCCGGTGATCCTCCAATGATGAAGAATAGACTAGAATGTCATCCAAGTAGGCCACCACAAAGGTATCTAAAATGTCCCGAAAAATGTAGTTTATGAAATGTTGAAACGTTGCTGGTGCGTTGCATAAACCGAAAGGCATGACAAGATACTCGTAGTGTCCGTAGCGAGTGCGAAAAGCGGTCTTCCACTCATCTCATCTCCTTCCCTTACTCGAATTAGATTGTATGCTCCTTTAAGATCAAGTTTTGAAAAAATCGTCGCTGAACGTAATCTTTGAAAAAGTTCATGAATTAAGGGCAGAGGATATCTGTTCTTGATGGTAATTTTATTTAACTCACGATAATCAATACAGGGTCAAAGTGAATAGTCGTTCTTTTCGACAAAGAAGATTCCTGCCCCTGCTGGAGACGTGGAGGGCCTAATAAAACCCTTATCCAGATTTTCATCTATATAGTCCTGTAGAACCTTGAGTTCGGGCTCAGAGAGAGGAAAATACGCCCAAACGGAATAGGTGAACCCGGGAGTAAGTCAATAGGACAATCACATGCCCGGTGCAGAGGAAGAACATCGGCACGTTTGGCACGTTTCACATTGAAGACATCCAAAAATTCGTGATATGCCATTGGGACCACAGACAATAACCTCGAATCTCCTTCT
The DNA here is from genome assembly GCF_017654675.1 of Xenopus laevis. Classification (NCBI taxonomy): domain Eukaryota; kingdom Metazoa; phylum Chordata; class Amphibia; order Anura; family Pipidae; genus Xenopus; species Xenopus laevis. The sequence goes on from NC_054386.1 coordinate 63,038,162, forward strand.
GAGACACAGACCAACGCTTGCTGAGAGGCGGGCGACTTTTCTTTGAAACAGTTTTTAAGACAATAAGAGGATGACAACGATAATTTCCCTGATGCCCAGTCAATAATAGGATTGTGAACCCTTAACCATGGTAACCCAATAATGAGTGGAAACAGAGGCGAAGGGACCACGTCAAAGCGAATGATTTCAAGATGAGATTTGTTTATTAACACATTTAAAGGTTCGGTCTCAAAAGAAACAGGTCTAGAGCTTAAAGGTGAACCGTCCGCCATTCTGATCATCACTGGCTGGGCTCTTGGACGTAATGGAATACCATGGAAACGAGCAAAAGAGGAATCGAGGAAACAGCCACTGGCTCCTGAATCAATGATCGCTGCTACTTGCAACTGCTTTCTTCCCCACTGTAATGAGAGAAAAAGGGAAATATGGGCATTCTCAAGATGTAAAGGTATTCCCGACCCACTCCCTTTGGAGGAAACATTACCATCCGGGTGAAGAGGGCAAGCCCATAATAAGTGGTCCGCTGAACCGCAGTATAAGCAGAGATTCAAACGCCTCCTTCTTGATCTCTCCTCCGGACTGAGGCTGGGACGAGTTAAACCAAGTTGCATTGGCTCAGGTTCACTGGTAGGGACAGATGCAGGAGCAGGTAAGGTGCCAGGAATGGGCGCTCTAGGGACCACCCAGGAGACTGGACCAGAATATTTCTCAGTACGTCTCTCCCTCAGGCGTCTGTCAATCTGGATGGTAAGTTGAATGAGTTCATCCAGGGAAACAGGAACCCCCACTCTGGCTAGTTCATCCTTTAACTGAGTTGACAGGCCGACTCGATAATGATGTCTGAGGGCAGACTCGTTCCAGCTTGTGTCAACAGCCCACCTCCGGAATTCCGCAGCATAATCTTCCACGGGACGCTTCCCTTGTGTGAGGGCATGTAAAGCAGCTTCCGCTGTCTCCGGACGCTGCGGATCATCATATAGAGATGCCATGGCTGCAAAGAAAGTCTCAACATCTTTCAGCAGGGGACTATTTAGCTCCAACAGACGATGAGCCCAAGTTTGGGGTTCCCCTTGAAGAAAAGAAATGACAGTTCCCACCTTAACTTTTTCACCGGCATAAGTTTTGGGCTTCATGGAGAACAGTAACCTGCAGCTGTTCCAAAAGGACCGAAACTGCTTGCGATCCCCGCCAAATTTTTCTGGTAAACAAATCTTTGGTTCAAGTCGCCCGGAAGAAGATGCAGAGGAACTGTCGGCTTCATCAACTGGAAGTTCGGTTAAACGGGCTTGAATGCTTTGGTAACCACCTTGCAAGTCTTGGACCGCTCGTGTCAGAGCCGCCATTTGCTGGGACAAAGTCTCGAGAATACTGGCTTCCTCATGTGGTTCTTGTTGATATGGCTCGGACATACTGTCAGACTTACTGATCCAGGTGGAACCACTGACGTTGAGGAAGACAACCCGTACAGCTCCCTCACCAGATCTACCCCCAAATAGGTACGGAGGGAGGCCAGTGAAGATGACTTATGGGAGCCTGTAATCTTAGCTGGATACACCGATCTGTAGTGTGACTTCGGCGCTGGATAACGTGACTGCAAAGGTACAAGGAACACAGGATTAATGGCGTTCGCCACAGGAAGCGAAGGTCTGTAGTTGCGGGGGAAGGTTCTAGAAGGCACCTTGATGTCAGATGAACACAGGCTCAGGCGTGGAGACCAACAAGAGTTGAAGATCCGCCCAGAGTAAAGATTGATCACGAACTTCACAGCGCGGAGAGATTAGGCAGGCGTTCCAAACGATAGAGTAGTAGCCCCCAAGGCTGGATAACAAGGGTTAACAGTAGTGGAAGCTTCAGACAAGCAGGGTCGGCAACAGTAAATCACAGTTTATGTATCAAGGATAAGCGTAGCGGAGTGGTCAGAAAGCAGGCATGGTCAGCAACAATAATCAGTCCAAAGCGAAGTATCAAGGGTTAACACAGAGGGATAGTCAGGCAGCAAGCAGAGTTGGCAACAGAGGTTCAAGTCCAAAACAGAGTTCCAGGGGTTAATGCAGGAGAATGGTCAAACAGCAAGCAGGGTTGGCAACAGAGATTCAAATCCAAGCAGGGTTCCAAGGGTTAATTCAATAGAATAGTCAGGGTGCAGAAGCAAGTCAAAAACCAAGTTCAATATATGTAAGAGAGTAACTTACTCAAAAGTAGCCAGGAAACACGATGTCCGAGCACTGGAATCCCCCTCTGTGCAGACTTAAATGGAGACGCCTACGTCATCACGCTGCGCGGCCTGGCTCCCTGGAATCCGTGTGGCACCCCATCGTGACGTCACTGACACGCACGCTGGAACGCACAACGCTGGAGTCGCAGAGCGCCGATCGTTGAGTCCTGCGGTGAGTACCTGACACAGAGTAAGGCACATACAGGGAGCACAGAGAAGGCAAAGTATTGCACACACAGGCAGCATAAGACAGGCTGAGTATGGAACACAGGGAGAATAGGGTAGGCAGAATAAAGCAGGAGACAGGGAAATTTATCAGAACTTGGTGCACCTTCAGCAGTTTGTCTGAAGCATGAACAGGTCCACAATGTGGGCACTTTCAGTCTGGAATTTAGGTGTAAATAGTACAGGGTTTTAGGGGTGTGAACAATAGAGGTGTCATAGGTGTGAACAATGCAGATGGGATTAAATGTGTGAACAATGCAGGATTTTATAGTCTGAATTTGAGGTGTAAACAATGCAGGGTCCAAATAATCTCTGTATTGATACCTTTTTTTCAAGTTTACACATGGTAAGCAGAAACAGCAGGCAGACTTTCATGAGGGGCCATACAAGTGGAGGACAGCACTGGCCTATGGCATTTTAGAGAAGCCTTCCTGTCATTTGTCAAAATATACAGATTATGACTCTACAGGAGTTTAAGGCCTATCTCCAGTCCATCCAGACCACCCCACAAGTTGTTTACCTCTTTCCCACTGGTTGACTGCTTGCTCACCTTCCCCACCAGTTAAAAGCTTTTTGCCTCCTCCACCAGTTACGCTCCCACCACATTGCTCCATAGGCAGCCACTTCCTTTGCTTACCCATAGTTCTGGCCTTATTGTATATTGTATATATAAATATTGTATATATATTATTGTATATACAGTAGCTAAAGGTGAGGGATGACTCAGTTTTACAGTAATACAGTCTCTTTATCATGTAGTACTTCTTTTATTTTCAGAGGTATTATGTTGCTCCCAGTGGCCTCAAAGCAGGTGCTTATGTTTGAATTCCAGGCTTGGAGACAAGTTTTGGTTGCATTAAAATCATGTGTATTGCCAAACAGAGCCTCCCATGGGTGCCAGTCCACATAGGGGTTACCAAATCACAGCCAATCACAGACCTCATTTGGCGTCTCCAGGAACTATTTTTTTGCTTGTGTTGCTCCCCAACTCTTTTTACAATTAAATGTGGCTCACAGGTAAAAAAGGCTGGGGACCTCTGAGTTATAGTTACCTTCCATGTGACACATTTTTCATATGAGGAAGTTAAGTAGGAGGACTAGACATATTTTATATTAATTTTACCATTATTGCTGACCTTCCACATAGTGATTACCTCTGGGCTCAGTATTTCACTGAAGCAATGCTCTAGTCAGCAAAATTAGTACGACAGGCTCATACTTTAGAGTCCCAAGAGATTGTGGTACAAGTTAGATTTTATTTCCAAAGGAGTTAACATGAACCACTCTGCTGTAATTTTTCTGGAGTTTTAGGCAATAAGGATCATGCCTGGCTGAGTTAGATTTTCATACAGAGATAGGGTCCTGGACTGGTTCATGAGTTGTAGTTGAGCAGAGTTTGCAGAGATCTGAACGATACCCTGACGCTAACAAAGAGCTAAATTGCCATGGTGTACACTAGCACATTTTTTTTGCCAAAAAGAAAGTTGTATGTTTTATAGCAAATACATAACCCATACCTGATGCTGCAATATGGAACATATTTATCAAAGGGTCAAAAGACTTTATGTCCTGTGGCAAAGTGAAGGCACTTGTACTCCAAGTATTCAGACCAGTCATTTTCCATACCACTGTGGAACCTTTGAGTTTGTTAAAGTACATAGTTAAGCTGTTATAGTTGGATTTTTCAGCCATATAAAGGAACATGCCAAAAATGACTTTAACTCTTCCTACAATTCTCTCTTCCTTGGATTTTGTGTGTAAATGTATATAAACTACTTTACAAGCTTGCAGGGTAAATGAGTCAGTGTACATTTTTAATGAACAATTTTGTATAGGGCCAAACCCATTTCTTTCAAAGGCATGCTATATCGGTCTGGAGTTGAAAAGCACTGTTAACAATATGGGACAGCTATTGGGGCTAACAGCACATGCCCTCTAATCTAAATAAACCAGCAAGCACAAAATTGTATCATAATGTTTAATGGTAGAATGTGGTTTGGTTTTAGTGCAAGGGACACTAAATCATATGGTGCTGGCAAACATTCAAAATTGAGCATGTATACTTCACGTACACTTATTTCCGAAGCCACCAGAGTGTCTGGCACAGAACATTGGAATAGATTACATAAACTAGCCAATAATGGTCTGATAAATAGAAGCTTTTCACCAAACAGTAAATTAGAATATGTAGGCATTTGTGCATTAAAGTGAGTCATAGAAGCTTATTCATTAAGCTAGAACAGGGCTGGGCAGCTTTAATTAAAAAACACATTCCTAAACACTGTTTCCCAATCGGTTAAAATTAGTAATAATATTACTAATAATAATAACAAATTAGCAGCTGATGTTTGTAGGGAATGTTGTAATTACATCTAATTACACCACTGCCATTGCCCAGGCTACACTCAGGCCTTATGATCATCCAGTCATACCTATTGTTCATAGATATATGGATTCATGCAATAGAAAATGCCCATGCCTTTAAAATATCATTGCAAATTCTGTTTACCTGTGTGCCACAACTGAATCTGATTCCAGTAAGCAGGTTCTACCTAAAGACTTGAACTAAGTATATTTTAAAAGAAATACTCTCCCCTTTTCTGAATCCATTTGATAAAGCCAGTGAAAGTGTCTGATGTTTGTGCTTTAAGCTGACATAACGTATCAAACAATACTAGCTACAAATGGGAGAATCATATGTACCTCTACTACAATGCCATCTACTGACAGGATGAAAAACTACCTTTGCTAAAGAAATTGAAAGATCACTAACTACGCAATCTTATCCTCCTTCATTATCATCATCAACATTATTCATCTATTTATAAAGTGCCAGTAACAGGGATTGTACAAATACAATAAATCAACAAACAAGTGTTAATAATAACACAGGATTAAATTGTCCTGTATGCAAGACCATACAATCTAAAAAGCCATTTTTATGTAACAGAAAATGGATGCAGGAGCTGACAGAGAGTCTGGCAAAAAACTGTGACAGTGGAATAGCAAGTATAGTACAGCAAAGACTCCATATAACAACTTCTGAAAATGGGCTGTGGGATACTAGCTGTATTATGGCTGAAAGTAATACTTCATATCAGTTTTGTAGAAGACTCAGGTGGTTCTGAAAGTTGTAGTTCTATATGTTGGACAATGCCACTTTTATATAAATAATATATAACATGGATAGGATACTGGCTACAGGATCGGGTACAGAGGGTGGTTGTTAATGGGACATTCTCTACTTGGAGTAAGGTTCTTAGTGGGGTCCCCCAGGGCTCAGTATTGGGTCCACTTTTATTTAAATTGTTCATTAATGACTTAGGGGAGGGTGTTGTAAGTAATGTATCGGTGTTTGCAGATGACACAAAATTATCCAGCCCAATTAATTCCATCCAGGATGTGGCATCCTTGCAACATGATCTTGACAAACTGGCAATCTGGACAGCTAAGTGGCAAATGAGATTCAATGTTGATAAATGTAAAGTCATGCACCTGGGATGTAAATATATCCAAGCCACTTATACCCTTAATGGGACTGCACTAGGCAAATCCATTATGGAAAAGGACCTTGGAGTCCTTGTAGATGATAAACTTGGCTGTAGCAAGCAAAGCCAGTCGGCAGCATCAAGGGCAAATAAGGTCTTGAGCTGTATTAAAAGGGGCATATAGTCAAGGGAGGAGGGGGTCATTCTTCCACTGTATAGAGGGATCATATAATAATCTCTCGAATGCTTTATTTACCAGTAGGTCTTTCCAGCTGACACAAGGTCACCCATTCCGATTAGAAGAAAAGAGGTTCCGCCTAAATATTCTGAAGGGGTTTTGAGAGCTGGGAAGATGTGGAATTCTCTCCCTGAATCAGTTGTACAGGCTGATACATTAGATAGCTTTAAGAAGGGGTTGGATAGCTTTTTAGCAAGTGAGGGAATACAGGGTTATGGGAAATAGCTCATAGTCCAAGTTGATCCAGGGACTAGTCCGATTGCCATTTTGGAGTCAGAAAGGAATTTTCCCCCCTCTAAGGCAAATTGGAGAGGCTTCAGATGGGTTTTTTTTGCCTTCCTCTGGATCAACTGGCAGATAGGTAGTTAATAAAAAAAATAAATAAAAAAAAACTCGATGGACATGTGTCTTTTTTCAACCTTACTTACTATGTTATGTAATGGGGCTCAGTCTTGCTGTGAGGCCTGCCATCACTAAATACAGACAGACATTCTCTTCTATTTATACTCTATTTTCACTTCTGCCTGAAAACTCATCCGCTTTATCGACCTATCCAAAACTTCCGGTACCGTTACGCTCAATATCTTCTCTAACATTTTCTCTTGTGTTCTACAAATCACTACCGGCCTTTGTGGGTTTTCCCTATAAATAACATTGGCATCAAGCAACATTTTTACCGACCAGGCCGGTAAAATACAGGCCAGGTGGCAACCCTACTAGTATTACAAGGAATAAGATGTGGATATTCACATTATACTGTACTAAATAACTCTCATCATAACAGAGAACAATGACATTCTCATTCTTTTTCAATGCTCACTCTTGAGTGCTGTCGGAACTCCTATGGAGTTCCTTCCCAGTGCAGGAGTCATATGTGTTCCCTGCCTGCATTTAGGTGCCCTTTAAATTTTTGTTTTGAACAATTATAGCAAAGTATTGAATAACTCTGTACAGTAGTCTAGAAATGCTGGTCATTACACTTTGGGATTCTGTGCCAATGAATGTGACCCAACACATGCTCTATGCTGCTGTCAATTAACTGATCTTAGAGAGCGACTCACCATATACTGTATATAGAGTATATACATGCTAATATACAAAAGTGAAGACATTTATTCAGATTCAGGTGCAGTTAGCAGCAGAATGTAATCATTAACCCTATAGCATCAACTTCTATGAAAGATGAACCTCATTTCATGCTTGATTATTTGCAAGATTTTATACTTGATTATTCTCAGCAGCTACCCAGAATACACTCATGGGCAACTGACACTCCTAAAAAAATCCAAGATGTCGACTCATATAGAACTGGATTTGGATCAATACTGTTATAGAGATACAGAACCTTTAGGCTGATGCATTAATTTTAAATTAATTATATTACTTGGGTTTAAATTCTCCTTTAGGGCAGAGACACATGCTCAGATTAGGGGAGATTAGTCGGCCATCGACAAGTCTCCTCTTTTTCGGGGCGACTAATCTCCCTGAACTGCCTCCCGACAGCTAGAATGTAAATCGCAGGCGGGATGGCCATCGGTTTGCTTAGTTTTCCGAAGTCACCCGAAACTTTGGGGCGATCTTGGAAAACGAAGTGCTCTGAGTGCCATCCCGCCGGCAATTTACATTCTAGACAAATCCATGGTGCACAGTGGTTTATTTTAAGAATCGCAACAAAGAGACAGATGAACCAACAGTCTGGTAGGGAGGAATGCACTAAGCCAATTTGCAGTCTACTACAGTGCAGCATGCTTCAGAAATCTTTATGAGCACAGGTGGACCAATCACTTGTGGCTTAGCCATTTTAACAGATGCACTTGTGCTAATTATATCACTAATCAGCAACCCTTTTAGGGTTATGACCCAAATTTTCCTCCCCAATTTCTATGACTCAACATAATGATTCTTTGCAGCATTGCTAGTGCAAGAGATCAGGAGAACAGTGCTATTTAAAGCTCAGGGAAGAGATACAGAAATCAGTGTTATGTGTTCTGATCTACCAGAGATTAGAATGACCAAGTACAGGTATGGCACCTGTTATCCAGAATGCTTGGGATCTGGGGTTTTCTGGATAATGGGCCCTTCTGTAATTTGGATCTTCATGCCTTAAGTCTACCAGAAAATCATGTAAACATTAAATAAACCCAATAGGCTGGTTTTGCTTCCAATAAGGATTAATCATATCTTAGTTTGGATCAAGTACAAGGTACTTTTCTTATTATTACAGAGAAAAAGGAAATTATTTTCAAAAATTTGGATAATTTGAATAAAATGGATGGGAGACAGCCTTTCCATAATTTGGAACTTTCTGGATAACTGGTTTCCGGATAACGGATCCCACACCTGTATATTAAAGTAAATCAAGCAAAGCAATCCCTTGGGTAATCCCACTTGCAACACCAAATGGGTCGGAAGCAGAACCTGATTAGACATTAGGCAAAAGTGCTTGCTGCGATTATTTATGATAATTTTAGTGTTGCACTGGTAATATAATATTTTTATTGATCCCCCTTCATACAGCAGGAAAGTTCTTTCATAGCAATCAACTATGTACTAAACTAATTTCTCTGATTGGCGCATACTTTCATTTTAATTAAAGTGGACCTGTCACCCAGACACAAAAAGTTGTATAATAAAGTCCTTTTCAAATTAAACATAAAATCCAAATTCTTTTTTTTATAGCTGTTGTAAACTCATTTAAAAAAAAAAAAAAATCAAATATTGTCTGCCCCTCCTCTATGCCTTAAGCTGGCCATAGACACAAAGATCAGATCGTACAAATCGAGGATTAGTATGATTTTCGGACCTTATGTGGAGAGTCCCGACAATTTTTCGTCTGGCAGAGATCGGTCGTTTGGTCAATCGGACAGGTTAAAAGATTTCTGTTGGCTGCCGATAATATCTCTGCATGTATTGCCAATCGTATGATTTTCAGAGGGAGACTGTCACTAGCTTTGGTCGGACATAACATTCGCACGATTGCTGATAGGGCCAGAACATCGGCTGATCTGTTCTTTTGTACTTTATTTGATTGGAATGGTTAGTGGCAGGCTGGGAGATGGGAATGTCCGATCGTACGATGATTTGTACAATCGGATCTTTGCGTCTAGCTTTAGGCATAGAGGCTGGGCAGACAATTGCTTTCACTTTCCATTCAGCACTTCCTGGATGTAGCTGCTCTCCCCACATTCCCCTGTTCTCTTTACCATTTAATTGTGTAGCCAGGGCATGGGTATGGACATCAGGTCCCTCATTCTGGTGCACATAAAAGATTTTGAGATGACGCAAGGCTTGTCTTAATAACAGTGTCCACAAAATGGCTCCTGCCTGCTTGTTATAATTATGAATTCCCAGACTGAAAATAATTTATATAGTGTAATTAAAGTTAATTTTGCTTGACTAATGTGATTAAATAGAATTTTGATTCATTTTTTTGGGTGACGGGTCCCCTTTAATATATATGTACATGTATATGTGTTTCATTTTGTGGTGGAACTTTCCCTATGTGCTGTATTCAGGGATATGGGGTCTAGGGCAACTTGGAAGTACACTGAAACCACGGCAGGGCATCACAAGTTTGCTGCAGCTTTTGTTGACACAAAAGTTCTGAAGTATTCAATAGAACAGGAATGCTTAGGCATCAGCTATTCTGTTATGGTAGAACTATAACACCTTGAAACCCCTAAACAGCTCTGGCATTGTATTTTAACAATGGTTGGAGAATTCTAGGTTGGTCATTTACCAGTCAGTAACCAATCAGTTGTTTGAAGGAGGGCCACATGGGACATAACATGCTTTTGAATCTGATTGAGTGCTAAGGATCAAAAGCTAACTAAATGAACAGTAATATCCCATGTGCCCCCCTTCAAGATCTAGATTAGCTTTTGACTAACTAACTATATTACAAACATTTTTTATTTTGCAAATGCTTACACTGAACTGTATTAGCCTTATCATTTTTCATGCTAATGATATTATCACTCTATTAATACTAGTAGTCACAATTTTAGTAGTCTGGCAAATACAAGAACTGAGTGGTGGTTGTGAATACGCTTCTTTTCTAAACCACCACATTAAGAGGGTTATTTATTAAAGTCCGTTTTTTTCTGGTTGGATTTTGAAAGTGGAAATACCATATTTTTTGTAGAAAAAACAATATTTTTTGGTGATTTATTTAACCCCAATGGTGTTAAAAGTCAGAATAAAAAAGTACTCCATCTCAGACCTGATGAGATCATGTAGAAGTCAATGACAGATGTCCCGTTTACAGTTGGAAGATATCTTGATCTGCTCTGGGTTTCGTTCAATAATCCGTAATATATTGCAGTTTTCTGGCATCAAATCCGAAAAAGTAGACATATCGATTTTATTGATTTATTATATATTATATTTTATTTATTTTTTGATAATATGGGGGGGGGGAGTCCATGCAGATTTGGTCGGAGTGGTTTTCAGAAAATAGTGAGACATTTTTGATAAATAACCCCCCAAAATGGAACAGTGGGTACTGTTACATAATTGAAACATTTCAATAGAAAGTTATGTACAATCCTAGACACAGAAAATCATTATCAGAAATTTATTTCGGCTAAATAAACTCTTTAACAAATCAAACAATCTAACTTTCAACAGCCAAAATAACGTTAAAAGAACTTGGTTGTTACAGGACTATATCTGCCAACGCTGTATTTGGGTCCAATCAGTGGAGTAGCTAGATATTAATGGGTCTCACAGCAAATTATTGTTCAGCCCCCAAAATGTCTAGCGGTTGACCTGTTTTACCAATATTTATTTAACTTCTATATGAATTAGGGCCTCATGGGGCCCCTATACCTCCTGGGCCCCCCTGCAGCCACAGGGTCTGCTTCCTCTGTAGTTACACCCCTGGGTCCAATAGTACCCTAGACACCAGACCTCCAGCCACACAGGTGCTGAACTAAAGGGTTCATTTACGACCCCTGGGCAATGTGCAAAAATGGGTGCAAAGAGAGCACTTTGCAAACTGTCTATACCTGTGGAAGAATCGCTATAGGTCTCTACAATCCGTTTCAAAACACAGAGATCTCTGGTTTCCCTGAAGAATATAGCTTTGAGTGCATTTGTTTGGGTTATATTGATGAGGGGCAGGTAGCTGACCATCTCTGATGCTACTTAGCATCATATAACAAGCAATGGATAAAATACTATGTGCATCATGCTGGTACAGTGCAAATACAAATACAATATACAGAGAAGTAAGCAGAGCAGGGTCTTAGGTTACAATGAAAGCCTGGCTGCGAAAGCAAAACCTATGAGTTTTTGAATACCACAACTGTTAAGTAAATTCAGCACAGGCCCCTGAAATGGAAAACATGAAGGCTTTACCAAGATATGCCTTGCATGCTTGTTCTTGGCTCTATTACACCATCTATTGGCTAATTGCTGAAATTGTATGTATTTCTGCAAAAGAATGGCTGGCTAATGCTTCAGGCCAAGCATTGGGGGTGGGGGACCACAGTCTGAGTCATGTCTCTTTTGTTGTACTTTGCTGGCCCCAGCCTTTGTCAGTGCTTTAAAATATGATTAAATAGAAAAAGTACTAACCTAGAGGTTAAATGACTCATGATAAAGACCATGGTTAGAAGCCCAGTGCCTATAAACTGCTATAGCAGGGGTATAACTACAGTGGGAGCAGACCCAGCTATTACTGAAAGGACTAGTGGGACACTGACTACCAAGTAGATTAACTAACATAATATATATATATATATATATATATATATATATATATATATATATATATATATACATACAGTAATATATCTCGCAACTAATCCGAATTTACTTTTATAAGAGCTAATATTTGACTGGCTGTAGTGTTGTATTTTCTATAGAGGCAACTGAGGACATGTGTCTACAGCAGCAGGTCATGAGTCATGGAATTAAAGTCTAAAATAGAATAATGCTAGAAATGCTGTATTTTGGATACTAAATATAAACAAGTCAAATATAAGTCAAATAATATCTGCCATAGAAGCCGATTCAGCAAGACTGATTAATAATCAGAATATGCAGACTTCACTGGGTCTGCGGATACAAATCTCTACACGGTTGAAAATATGATCAGTTTCCCTGCAGAGCAGTTAGGGACTGTCTGAAGTTTCCTATCCGCAGAAGTTTGAAGTAAAACAAAGGAAGAGTTTCATTGCATTCAATCAGGTTTCTTATAAAAAATGGTACACATTTTTTATTTGAAGTATATTAGAGATAGATTTCTTTTTCATTAAAGAAAGTAAAAATTTTATTTTATTTTTTTGCCTTTACATCCCCTTTAAGAGAAACGTAACGGGGAGCGGGATTTCCCATTCCGATCGACACATATGCATAGACTGTATTGCCCATGCGCTAATCAGGTAGTAGAGGACAAGGGGCAGGCTTGCACTGGCAATCTGTAGACGGCTTCCAAAAAGGTACACTGGCACACAGGGCAATTGAAAAAGCAGGGTTACCCCTTGCTACTTTTATTTAAGCGGACGTGCGACGTTTCGGGGTTCCTACCCCTTTCTCAAGCATAGAATTGAATTTGGACTATACCCTGGTTGAAGTACACACAAAATAGCTCGAAATTCACATGACCAGGGGCAGCTGGGAAATTGACAAAATGTCTAGCCTCATGTCAGATTTCAAAATTGAATATAAAAAAATCTGTTTGCTCTTTTGAGAAATGGATTTCAGTGCAGAATTCTGCTGGAGTAGCAGTATCCCTTTAAGTCCAAGTTTTTTTGGCTGAATAGGTCCATTTTCGATTGAATAAGTCCGTATTCGGCCAAATTCGAATAATACAAATCGAAGTAATAGCGCTTTCGATCAAATTCGATTCAAAGTGTTTCCCAAAAAAACTCTTATTTTGAAAAGTCCACCAATTGACTCCAAATAGGTTCTAGGAGGTCCCCCATAGGCTAAAACAACAATTCGGCAGGTTATAGATGGTGAATGGTCGAAGTCGAATTTTTAAAGAGACAGTAAATGATAAATTTCAATATTCAAATTTTTTTCAAATTAGAATCGAATTTGGACTACCCTGGTTAAAGTACACACAAAATAGCTCGAAATTCAAATTTTTTGAATTCTAAAATTCATCTGGACCTTTGTTAAATTTGCCCCTTAATGTCACATGTTTGATATTAACATGCATTTTTCTCATGTATATCTGGGGCAAAAGTGAAATAAGTTAGAACTTATTGTTATCGTGGACCCTGCTTTTGACAGTTTTCAATCCTGAGGGACTCAGTTATGAATGAGCCTCATCTGTCTGCATCGCACTCTATGCAAGTAACACAATTCACCATCTGCTGCGTGTCCCTGGTTCCAAGCAGGCTCCTGAAAATTCAGGCCGCTTCCTGTATGAGTCACTTGCTTCTTCTGCCTGTAATGGAAAAGAAACAGAGGAGGCAGTCAAGGGAGATGGAAACACAGGCGACAAGGAGACAATGTACAATAGGGAGGCGAGAAGGATGTGTGTGTAGCTATGGAGACTTTGGTGCCATAGATCCTACTATAAACAATGGAATTTACTGAACTCTGATTGTTTTCACACTCTTTCACACCCTTCTTAACAACATGAATTTGAAACGTATTAGCATCTTATTTGCGGTGCCACTGAAGTCTGTATGTACTACTGTAGCATTAAACATTCCTATTACCTGCTATTCTTCTGGGATCATTCATTTTATACCGGTCTCCCTTAGATAGTTAAGTGGTGCAAAAAGGCAGAATAATTCATCACACAAAAAACGGTGTAAAAATGGCGTCGTTTTTTATGCATTTTTTCTTTTAGCAACTTCCATGGAAACTTACTTACAAAGGTCTAAAGCAGTGTAAAATAAAAGTACCAAATCTGGCGTTTGCATGGCCTAAAACAAAACACTTAGTAAAGTATTCACAGGAAAGGCAAGCACTTCACCACTTCTTGCTGTGTAATTATTCCTTTATTTAAGCCAGTTTTACCACTCCAAGTACAGAACAACATTTTGGGGGTCTACATCTCCCTTCGTCAGGTTACACAAGTGAGCCAAATTAGTCCTTAAATTCACTCCAAAACCCCGCCCCATGACATCATTCAATCCAATTATTGTCCATTTTAAAGTCCACATATAATTGTATGGGCATTATATAGTTCAATCGTGTAAAGCTCACATTTATATCAGTGAAAATTGTAAGAAAGCTATACATTACCAACTGGGCAAATTATCATTACTTGTACAGGTATCTAATTCCCAGCCAGTTATCTGTGAATAAAATTAAAAGAATTAGATAAGTGTTTAATTATCAAATACCTTGTTACATATTGCATATCACAGAAAGCAAATCAAATTCCAATGTTCATTTAGACCTTTTGGATATACTGTTTCCAACCTCCATATCCAGTAACTTTCTCTTTGTAACAATAATTTTGGGACATGACCCCTTCCTCTGGCTGATCTCTTTTTTTTTTATACTTTTCTGTACATCTGCTCACATTACTACTTCCCCTACGCTTTTTCCTTTTTTATAACGAAAACGGGGAAGACTTTTAAACAATTTGCTATACACTTTATCTTTTTTTGCAGTATTGGGCAGTATCTCCTTATTATTTTATTTAGACAGTGTGAATTATGTCTAATAGTGACACATTTTATTTTCTCTTCCCCCACATTTTTTGGTTTTGGTTGGCATATGTTATTCCTATCTTTTTCTCTAATTTCACTTTTACTTAAAGAGTTCCTCCTTATGGTACCCCCTTTCTCTGAATTTATCTATTCGGATGTCAGACCTTTAGTGACCCCAGGTGCATGAAAACTTGTTTTATACAGCATATTATTTTTATCTGTTTTTTTTGTGTAAAGGTTAGTTACAAATGATTTTCCAGTAAGGGTCGCTTCTGCATTGAAATAGTTAACTTTTTTTATTATGGTTCATTGTGAATTTTATTGTTTCATGCAAAAAGTGAGGAATTATTTTAGTTCTTCCTCAGTACCGCTCCAAACCATGAACATATCGTCCACGTACCTTTTCCACAATTTATTGTGCAAATAAAGGGTATGCCAGTATGTGTGTCGTTTAAAGTGTGTGCATGAAAATGTTGGCATAGGTCTGTCTGTGCCATGTATGCCACATACTGGTCCCCTGTACCATCTCATCAAACCTGAAGTAAGTTTTTTTTAAGAACAAAATCCAAACAGTCACATATACAGTAAACATAATTTCATGTGAAGCCAATGTTTGTGTTGTTAACTATTCCCTCACACTTTCCACCTCCTCTGCATGCGGTATTGAAGTGTAGAGATCTTTGACATGTATAGTGCACAATATTACATTTTCATTTGATATATCTGTGTTCTAATGTTCTAAGTCTGTGGTGTCCTTTAGACAAGTGTGCAAGTTTGATTACCTGCAGGAAAAGGTGTACAGCTGGGCCTTAGAGGGCAGAAACAAATTCCGGATCCGCCATTACCAGATCACGCAGCAGAGACCACGTGACTGATACAGGGAGAGAGGAGCATCATGTGATCCGGAAAGATCCTCAACACAATCCACCAGATCATCCACAGAGTAATCAAGCGTGGACACTGCAACTCCTTCAAGCCAACAAAGCAAATAGATCAGTTTTACCAGTGCAGGGCAACACTACATAATATTTTCATTACTTTAAAACACTTACATTTTTTGGTGTTACTGTTCCTTTAATAAGGGTATGGGGTTTGTACCTGTGTACAGACCCGACCCTTTTAAGGTACAGGTAGAAATGTTCAAAATCAATAAAACTGAAAATGTTATTCACGGACAAATCAACAGCAATATGGCAACCCTCAAGCAAAAAAGATGTCTTGGCCAATAAAATTAAAATCAAAAGTTCTTATATGCCTACTATGAATAATGCATCTATAGATACATTTTTTAATATGGTAAACCAGATATTAATCACTATATGTGCAATAAGATATGGGACAAACAAGACAATCTCAATAGGCTCATAACCATACATGGCAGGGTGCCAGTCAAGGAGTTAATGCACAGTTAGG
Organism: Xenopus laevis; assembly: GCF_017654675.1. Taxonomy (NCBI): domain Eukaryota; kingdom Metazoa; phylum Chordata; class Amphibia; order Anura; family Pipidae; genus Xenopus; species Xenopus laevis. The sequence continues at coordinate 63,054,365 of NC_054386.1, forward strand.
GTTGCCCCCTTTTCTGGAAAAAAATACCGGCCTTCCTATATATTTATATTTTTTCCCTATTAATAACATTGGGATCAACCATCACTTCTACCGGCCAGGCCGGGCCATGTGGCAACCCTATGCACAGGTGCCTTAGTTGTTATTGGCTTAGGGCAGCACAGGTGCCTGGGGTGATAACTAGCATGTGGGAGAATTGAAACAGGGACGATATGATTGGACAAAAGGGGTAAAAATAGGTCAGGTGGCAACAAGGAGCCCCTATATAAGCAGGTCCCTAGGGAGGTATACTCCCTGAGAGGTCCCTGAAGAACGTGGAGGATGGCGACCATTATGGCAGCAGCAGCTAAGAGGTATCAACCTGCCCCCACTTCCATAAATTTATAATTAAAAAAAGAAGCCTAAAGAAGCCTGTTGAGAAAGAGATTTATGTATGATTTTGTAAACTGCTTCTGGCAGGTGACAGGTCGGAAGCTTTAAATAATTTGTTATGGAGACCTAGGCACCCAGGCTGGCCGGTGGATACATAAATGTTCATGGGTTTAGACTAAAACAAGGAATTGTTGTTAGATTAATAAATCAGGCTCCGGCCTTTTCCTCCATTTAATTTGGTGTTGAGTATTTATTTTGGTATTCAGTACTGCTTACCATTCCATGTACGAGTAATAATAATTTGCACTGTTGGAAATGTATAGCTTTCTTACAGTTTTCACTGATATAAATGTGAGCTTTATATGATTGAATTATAACTCTATGAAATGCCCATACAATTATATATGGACTTTGAAACGGACAATAATTGGATTGAACAAACCTACACAAATGATTTCATAGGGGTGGTGTGTTTGGAGTGAATTTAAGGACTAATTTGGCTCACTTGTGTAACCTGACGAAGGAAGGTGTAAACCCCCAAAACGTTATTCTGTACTTTGAGTGGTAAAACTGGCTTAAATAAAGGAATAATTACAAGCAAGAAGTGGTGAAGTGCTTGCCTTGCCCGTGAATACTTTACTAAGTGACTCTACTACTTTACTAGTGTTCCACATATCCCTTTTTAAAATAAAACACACCTTGATAAATTCATTGTTTATTTTACACACTTTTTTACACTGTTTTTCTTAATGGGAATTTCATTTTACACAGCATAATAAATACGCTCCTTAGTGTGATTTCTGGGAAAAGCAATATGCTTTATTATTGTACCCCCCCCCACACACTCATATTTGTGTAGGAGCTAATGAGCACAGAATGAAAATACTGGAATTTATTGCATAGTATGGTGTAAAACTGGGAGTTAATGCAAAGCACCATTCTATGTGCAGACTTAAACAACCGTGATATATTATAACAATTATAGAGTGCAACATTTTCAGAAATATTAAAGTGGCATTAGTATTAACATTTTTTAAAAATATTGTTAGACTATCAATGCAAAGTTTTTACAAGGAGCAGACAACTCATAGCTGTAAAGTGATCAAGTGCCCCAGTTGTATGGAAACACACTGTTAAGTTGCTGGAATAAATTATGCCAACTTTCAGCTATACAGCAGGCACCAGTGCCCTGCAGACCAACACATGTTGAGCAACAACCCTCTAATAGAGTTTTGCTGTCAGTGAGCTTCTGGATATATCAACATCTGCAGTGCCACAGGTTGCTTATTGCTGCTGAAAATCATTAGTGTGCTGTAGAAAAACATAGTAGTAACAACCTTGTTTAAAACAAGATGCCATTCAAATGCTCACAATTACAACCTACGCTGTATTTTTCTGAGCTTGAATTAAATGTTTTGTTTTCCACCTTGTTAGTGCCAAGTATATTTTCCCTCCTATAGTTTGTTCTGCAGACCACTATGAATCAGTGGCAGGCAGTGGGTTTGTTATCAATAATACAGCTGAAAGATATAAAGAGCCATTCTGCTCCAGCTCATTCTTGAATGTTTCCCTCTGTGAATGGATGCTGAATCAATTGTCAGGGACCATCCATGACCCTGCATTTGTGTTTCATGGCTTTTTAGCAGTAACAGTCATACTGCTGTGATCCTCCTACAGTCGTGACATCACAGAGTGTAACCTCATGTCAACCCACTGTCTTTATCTGTGAAAAAAAGGATCTCCAACACCTCCTCCTCTGCTGCTTCCACCTCATTTGCTGTACCTCTTTGCTACACACGGATGGTATAATATGCAGCAATTCAGTGCAGCAAAGAGGTAAAACTGTTAAGCCTCCCGCTAATTATTATTGCTAACCAGTGGAATGCTAATGATTTAACCTAGTTTTGGAATCCTGAATACAGAGTAGTTGGATCATGAACAAATAATACCCTCTTCCTACTAACAGTAAAGACACCCACATCTGATCGGTTCTTTTACATTTCACAGCAATTTTCAAACCTCATCATCATCTTTTCTAAGAGAGGTTACACTCAAAAATCCTGAGCCTTGGATAAATGATATGATGTGAATAAATCTTGTTGCAGAATGCTGAGCTAACATGAACTCAGAGCCACACAGGTCCTCCTAGGTCCCACCAGAGAATCTGATGTCATGGGCCCACACAAATATTAACAGCAGTATATGGTAAAAAATTAAAATAAGAAAGGAATGCAATTTCTATTAGATTCGGGCCCACCAGGAATTATTCGGTGGTCTGCCAACCTGGGCCAAACTAGAATGATCTGTAAATCCCCCCCCCCCCCAGAATTCTTAATAATTGATACATTGCACAGTAAAGGTCAAATACAATTACTGAATAATGTTCGTTCATTTTGTGACATGTTTTCTGCAACAGTGGATGCAAGGAGCAATGTTTCACATGTGCTGGACTAACACAAGATCCACAAAAGGACCTGTATCAAAGAGAGAAGGGTCTACAGAGGTATACAAAACTGGGGGAAACTGGTCAGTCCGTCCAAGGCCTAAAACAGCAAGAATGCAGGGAGGCAGAGTGTGTATTATTTAGAACATGTTACCAGACAAAAGGTAATAGCCTAGTTAGCCTTTTTTTAACTTTTAATGTAAAGGTGTTAACTTTATAGTGCACACTGCTGTACAGTCCACTGCGGAAGGATACATACAATGAGACAAAACAGAAATAAAACTATTCCATACAATGTAATGTGACAAGCATAAATTCTGAGGACCCTGAATGTGATGGTTTACAATCTAGGGATTAACCCATTAATCCATGAGCACTACGCTATCTGCGAAAATAATAGCTATTTTTGTGTCAGCTTTATTTGACACATTGTCGCTGTATATGAAAGACATACAATGCTGCAAAGTATCTATGGAATTACTATAGGTCTCATTTCCAAATTATCAGCCACTGAGCTTTGCCAACATGCCCCCTGACAACCTCACGCCATGCCAAGCCCAATCACGTGCTAAGAACAGGTTTACACTCAACTGAAGCAAGTGCTGAAAAATCACATTGGATGACTAATGTTGCCCTGCATAGCATTAGCCTTATGCTTACACAGCAAGAACTAGTGCAGGACATCACTGAAGTAGTGACGGATGAGTCACGAAATGCATTAAGCCCTGCTCTCCCCTGCCCGATTCAACCATTTGTGCTTTTTAAACAGATGAATAAAGCTGTATTTGATTTTTTCCAAGTTTGGTTGTACAAGAATGGGATCCGTTATCCGGAAACCCGTTATCCAAAAAGTTCCGAATTACAGGATGGCTCTCGCCTTTAGACTCCATTTTAATCAAATAATAATCAAATTTTTAAAAGTGATTTTTCTCTGTAATAATAAACAGTACATTGTACTTGATCCCAACTAGAAATAATTAATCCTTATTGAAGGCAAAACAAGCCTATTGGGTTTATTTAATGTTTAAATCATTTTCTAGTAAATTTAAGGTAGAGAGATCTAAATTAAGGAAAGATCCCTAATTCCAGAAAACCCCATGTCCAGAGCTTTCTGGATAATAGGTCCCATACCTGTACCTTACCTTTTGGCTGGCAAAACGATCTCAATGTGCAGTTTCTTCATGTGTGGATGCAGGATATCTCTAGATTTGTTTGAAGTGAAATATATTGAAGCACCTTCTTCAAGGCACAAAACGCGTAATTCTACTTGAGATGGTTTTGGTCCAGTTTGTGCCAGCCTATCTTTACATATTTGCATAGTGTTTTCCTCCCAAAGCTAAAGGTTTGGGACTTGAGCAACTGGACCCCCCATCATATTTGGTAAGTTAACCCTTATTCTTGCCATGCTCAACATCGAATGTTTCTCTAGCAAATGAACCTTCTTCAAATACCACCTAAAGATTCACATAGGCTTACTATCTATACTGGATGGTATTCAAGTTTCTGCATTGTTTATATTTATAGCATGCAGATTTTTTTCAATAACTCTTTACAGTTAGCCAGGTTGTGCTGCGTCAGAGTTCTATAATGCTTTTGGTGATTAATTGTAGTGAGAAGGGTAGCTCTGCTGTCACCTAAGATAATGCCAGCCTCAACCTTGATCTGATCTCCACTATACAGGATTCCTCATATTAGGTTAGCTTGGTGTCTGTGTGGGCTTATTGATCACTACTACACTTAATCCCCTTCACAATCCTGACAGGTTTACCACTGTCTTTTTTATTTTTTTTTGCACTTTGCCCCCTGCTGCCTGCACATTTATTTTCCCACTGCAAAATAGACAAGAGAAAAGCTCACCTTAATAATGAACCTGTGTTACTTTTTTTCCTACAATGAACTCACCCTATTTATTTAAATGCAGTTTTCTGCCTCTCATTTTAATAAGGCAGCTCAGGCTGTAGCTGTTGGAAAGACATACGAGATTCAATTACAAATCAAATTGCCTGCTTCCTCTCAATTGAATCTCCAAGCAACATCATTGCCTTGGGATTCAATGGGGAAATCTGCTAAAAAGGAGTGACAAAGTATCTGCTATACATGTGATCAGCAAAAATGCTTCAAATCTAAAAAGAAAATAATCACAGCTTCTTCAAGCCAAATTATATAATAAGCAAATGCACTGAGAACTTTATTTATTATAAAAATACAACTGTAAATTTATATATGAAACAATGTCCCTCAGCTATATATTATAATGATCATCTTTACGCACTTCAGCCACTAAGTGAATTTGAATAAATATCTGGTAGACCCAGGATATCATTTCTTTTCACAGAAATAATATTATGAAGAGTAGGGCTTTTTAAATGCTGGGTTCTAGGAAAATCAAAGTGCTTTCTGCTTTAGTAGAAGAATGAAATAAAAATAAAGATTACGCAATTTCTTACGGCAAATCACTTTTTTTTTTCTTTTTCCGGTGCATTCAACTCCTCATGCTACTGTACTTCCAAGCCAGTCATCATACTTCATTTCCTATAGGGAAGAAGCACACCAGAAACTTCAGCAATGCCTTTAAATAATTTATTCAGCACAAAATGGTATTTTCTGCTGAGTAATGATTTAAAGGCATTGCCGAAGTTTCTGGTGTGCTTCTTCCCTATGGGAAATCAAACATAAATAAAGAAATCATAGAATGAATATCCAGTGGTTATTTTGACTATAGCTTCTAGGAAATAATAAACAGCAATTTCCCTAAAGAGCAATGGCAGTTTGTTACCCGGTTGATTAGTAGTATGTTTATAAACCATCAACATATTCTGCAGCGCTGTAAAATAGAAAGTTATATACAAATAAAAGCAAATAGTTAATATACTATGCTACTAAAGCAAATAGTTCAGTCTTGCATAAAAAAGGGCATTAACTCAAGGGATGAAAACATAATTATGCCTCTTTATAGGTCCCTGGTAAGGCCTCACCTGAAATATGCAATGCAGTTTTGGACTCCAGTCCTTAAAATGGATATAAATGAGCTGGGGAGGGTGCAACTAAACTGGTTAGAGGGATGGAAGACGTAAATTATGAGGGTAGACTGTCAAGGTTGGGGTTGTTTTCTCTGGAAAAAAGGCACTTGCGAGGGGACATGATTACACTTTACAAGTACATTAGAGGACATTATAGACAAATAGCAGGGGACCTTTTTACCCATAAAGAGGATCACCGTACCAGAGGCCTCCCCTTCAGACTAGAAGAAAAGAACTTTCATTTGAAGCAACGTAGGTGGTTCTTCACAGTGAGGTCAGTGAGGTTGTGGAATGCACTGCCGGATGTTGTTGTGATGGCTGATTCTGTTAATGCCTTTAAGAGTGGTTCGGATAATTTCTTGGACAGACATAATATCAAAGGCTATTGTGATACTAAAATCTATAGTTACTATAGGTATGGGTATATATAATTTATGTGTAAAATGTATGGAGGGGTGTGTGAATGGATGCTGGGTTTTCATTTGGAGGGGTTGAACTTGATGGACTATCTAATTATATATATTGGTAAATTAGGACAACCTCTGTTGGGGGCCCTAAAATTTATTTGCTGTGGGGCCCATTAACATCTTGTTACACCACTGAACAAATATATAGAGTACAGACAAATACTTACTATAGAAGGTACACATAGCTCTCTGCTCATTAGAGCATACAATCTAATAACAATCATGCTCTGTTCACTTGTATGGCCATAACCTGCAAGCATGGGTGCACTCACTTGATGAGGTGTAATTCTCAGTGTTTTGTCCCCTACCCGCAAAGCTACTAATCACTGCGGAACAAAATGCTCCTCTCAGCATGGCTTTGATTTAGTTACAACTGTGATCCAAAGCTGATTAGAGTCGGTTGTGCCCTCTAAATCTCCTACTGCAAGCATTCCCATTCAGAGAACAAATCTTTGTTCCTTGGCACAAAAAGGTGGCCATACACGCCTAGATTCTGCCTTGTGAAACTACGTTTTTAGCACGATCCAATAAAATCTTCTACTTATCGCTGGGGCACAAGTGATTTTATCGTTCTGACAAAATCGTCCCAACAATCAATCGGCCAGGTTTAAAAATTTTGATATAAATGAAATTGGTTAGTGGCCATGGCTTTTACGATAGCAAACAAAGGGACAGACAGCCATTGGTTAATATATGTTAGATCTTGTAGCTTACATGACAAAGATAATATGACATTTTCCTAACAAATTATTTACCATGGATGGGTAAATCGTTTGTTCAAAGGATTGTTTAGACGGTAAGATTGTTCACAGAGCAGTGTCAAACTTTGCCCATGTGTGACCAGCTTTATGCTAATGCCAGACGGGGCTGAAAATGGGCTTGCTGGAATACGGAGTGCAAGAATTGGCCCCTACTCTGGCATTAGTATCTTCTCCTGCCTGTACCAGGTGTAAAATTGTGAAACCCGGGAGCGGTCACACGTGGCTGACTTTGGCAAAAAAACACAAGAAATCAGCCATGTATGCCTGCACCCAGGCCAACACAATTGTTTGGGTGCAGGCAGGAGAGGATATTAATGCCAGCTTAGAGGCCAATACTTTACTAATGCGAGGTCTACTTATAGGGGGTTATTTATAAATTTATCACAATGTTTTCTGCTACAAACTCCGTTCAAATATGCTCAGGTTTTTTTTTACGCTTATTTATTATTACATTTTCCTGAAAATTTGCCTTGGGGGGAAAAAAATCGGATAAAGACAAGCTGTTTGTTGACAGTGTCTTGAGATCTACTGATCCCCAGCTAAAGATCTACTGGTAGATCCCAATCTACCTTTTGGACAACCCTGGCCTAATGTGTTTGCACTAAAGCCAATGCAAGGCTTTAGGACGCAAGTGGAGATTGTGAGGGGCTGAAATCGGCCTTTGAATTTCAGCAGGCTGATTTTGGCCCATCTGGCCCTAGCCTTAAGGTCCCCTAAACTTTGGGAATAAGCAGGCCTGGATTTGTGGAAAGGCCACCAAGGCAGGGCCTAGGACGGCAGGATTTTAGGGGGCGGAATGCATGCTGCCAAACCACACACACATTTCTTAAGAAACACTGGGGATGTGCAGGAGATAAAATATTTTTTTACATTTTGCGTGTGTCAATCCTCATTGATCCGGTCCCGATAATGAAAATTTGCGTGAATAAAAGGGAGGGGGTGGGGGCAACGAAAGTCAGTGGGCCTAGTGGTGCCCGCTATGTAAATCCGGACCTGGGAAACCCGTTTATCTCCTCAGCCCTCAACAATTGCTGCCTGTATAGTTACGCAACTGGACTGTACAGATAAGGGAATCAGGGTCATGTTTCAAGCCATTACACAAACCACCAGTTTGTTATGAAACCACATAGGAGACAAAGTGGCATAACTAGAGGTTAATGAGCCTTGCAGCAAAATCATTTCATGACCCCCTAAACATTGGCATGAAAACATTTTTCATAAAAATATACTTAGTATAAAAATGAATCAGTGTCCCACTGGGCTTCCTATAAAACCTGGGCACCAGCAGTGGCAGATTCCTAAGCCCTTCTCAGGGGCGATCCTGGCCCCTCCGCCGCCTGAGGCAGCTTGAAGTTGCTGCCGCCCCCCCCTCCTCCCTGGTGCGCTCACCTTTTTGGTTGGGAGGGTCCACACGGGCGGCAGAGAGGGCCAGGAAGCTAGCATAGAGAGCATAATTGCGCCCTCTGCGCTAGAAGAGACAAATTTCTGGTTTGAAAACTGGAAATTCGGCTCTTAAAGTACCAGGAGCGGCATTTTTGCAGCCCCTGGTACCTAGTGGGGTGCTGCCGCCTGAGGCGAGTTACTGAATCTGCCTCATTGGCCGAGTGCCCCTGGCCCTTCTCAAAGCTCAACGTGGGTGATCCGCTTTTTTTTGCCTGTGTGGACCACCATCAGCTCCTTCATGTAGTGAAGACGCAGTTTTGGCCTGTGTGCAACTATACTGCGTGGGTTTCAGCAAAAAACACAAAATAAGGGATCTAAGCACCAAAATCAACTCAGTTTAGCTACGCACAGACCATCACTGTGCCTGTCAATGGAGCTGTCAATGAGCACATGGAAGTGAATCCATACACAGGTGGTGGAAAGCGGTTCATCCGCTATGGGTGCCATTAGCCTAAGGGCAATGACACACAGGGTGTATTGTAATTATCAAGGGGTGACAAAAAAATCCCTTGTTTTCTCTCCATTGGATAACATGCGACTCACAGCTGGAGAAATATACATAGCCTGAAGTAGCCCAAAGTTTCCCTGTGAGGCGACTTTGGGCTACTTTGAATAGTAGTCAAAGTGAGTGTGTTTTCCAATCCCAGCAGTGCTTCGCTTGGTATCTGATGGAGAGGACACAAGGCTGCCCTCGGGGCAGAAACTGAGACTTTTGCCCCAGACTGGGATGCAAAGTAACCAGTAGATCAGCCAATCACTGCTTTTAATTAAAAATCATTTTAAAGCTGTTTAAGAATGTTTCATTAGTATATCTTACAAACAGTCTGGTTCCCATTATGCAAAACTCAGGGTGGCAGTCATTACTCCACAGCCAGCACACACCTGCCATTGGGTTCCATGAAAGTGCGCCCCCATTAGAAACCCTTTACAGCACATGCGCGATTTGTTTCGTCGCAGCCTGAAGTTTCACGAGCGTTTGACAAAAGTATGTGGTGAGGCACAGGAGAAGCCTGTCCATGCTGCCTGCAAACTTAGCGATGGTAATATTATTCCTGTCATGTGATACTTAGTGAAGCGTCCCTCCCTGCATTACAATATAGAGCCAGACTCACGCTCCCATCGTTCCTGCATTCACTGCTAGGGAGAGAAGGGCTTTCAAATACAGCAAGCATCACTCCACAGAAAACAAATTATACATGCAGCTGGTTCCATAGTGTAGTGGTTATCACGTCTGCTTTACACGCAGAAGGTCCTGGGTTCGAGCCCCAGTGGAACCACTTTTTTTTTTTTCTTTCTATGTAATAGCTAAATGATTACTATTGCAACATTTCACTTGCCAAATTAAAAATGAACAATGTATGTAGTAAGTTGAGTAAGCATGGCCATGGTTTGATTAGGCTGGAAGCAGCAGACGATACAGGGCTGACTTTATAATGTTGTACTAGCAGAAGTGCTTTACGCATTCCCAGGGGGCTGGCTATATTTCTTTCCCTTTTGCCACATTTTTTACATTTTTCACCTAGGGGCTAAGAGTAAATTGGATTATTAACCCCTTAAGTGCCAGCAAACATAAGAGTGTCATTTTCCATTGTGCTGGCACTTTTGAGTTAAATGAAAATAGGCATGTTTATTGTTTAGGGTCATCAATGCCCTTGATGTCCTGGGATTGAATTAAGATGGTCATATACCTAAAGATTCTGTTGGTGAGGTCACTGGGCTGATGCAATCGCAGTGTGCAGGGATGTTCTGTATGTAATCCCATGCTTGTCAGTGCACACATTCAGAGAGAGGAAAGCAATGGAGAAATTTACGCATGAGCTCTGTCATTGAGACAAGGTGAGAAGCCTGAGGCCACACATATTTAGAGGTTGCAAAAAAAAAAAAAATTAAAAGCAGAATTTCCAGTTTGTATTACCAGAAAATGTGGTTATGTAATGTAGGAGAGCACAAATAGACTGCACTCGAGAAAGCAGCATCAGCCCCTGCTTACCCCCACTTATTTTTTTCCATTCACTGTTGCTGTCTGTCCCTGTGGGAGCACATGGGTATAACTACATTATTTAACACTTGCTTTGATATGTGGAGGAAATCGTAAATGCTTGCCGGTAAGGAGGCAAAGAGCACAGCAGCCGGCAATGGAATAATGTGCATCACAGTGGGCCAAGTGGAGACGACTGGGTCATCAGTCTAAGATATATTAAAAAAGCAACATTTCTGGTTAAAAAAAAATTATCAGGGGTGTTCATATGCACATAATAAAATGCAATCTGCGGTGAAATTCTTGTCTCAAGGCAGAAGCAGCTCTGCTGGGCAAATATTATTGTGTGATGTCTGTGTGTGAAATCACAAGCGCATCTTATAATGTCACTTCATATGACGAGCGACAAAAATGTGCTCAAACCCCCTCACTCCCCCTCCCCCCAGGAAGTTGGCTGTGGAGATTATTTATTTATCAAAAAATATTTAATTTGTTATGTAGGCATCCGAGAACCGCCCCTTTGAGGCTGCCACCCTAGGCCCTCTGGGTGCCTATATATATAAATATGGCAATGGGGGGGGGGCGTTACAAGCACATGGAAGTTTGGCCATTCTACCTGCAGAGCAACTATGCTCGAATACAGAAATAAACACAGAAGGTTGTGTATCAAGTAAGGCTAAGTAAAATACACAAATACAATGAAAGTGCAACTGATCAAGAAGATTGCTCTGGACAAACTTCCATGTGGTTGTAGGACTATATAACGATTACTACTAATATTGTAGCATAGCAACCAAACTGTAGTTGGCAGTGCATCTGGAATGCTATAACATTTTTATTGGTAAATACTGTATATTGTGTCTGTAAGTTTCTTTATTCCTGTCCATTGATTCTTTGAACTGCATTATCCTGATATCACACACACACATAATAAATCAGTTTTAAAATAAAATATATATTTATAAATTTAAAATAAGCAGCAGACAGACCCCTTGTGTGACATGCCCTATATAATGTGACTTGGCAGAGAAAGTTTGCAAACTAATTACCATTTACACAATTCTTTACTGAACATTTTAATATTACCCCCAATCATTCCTTAATTAGAATAGAAAGATTTAGAGAAAGCAACATTCCTTCGATTCCAGGCCAGTAGGTGGCAACATAGACACTTTATCCTGCAATGTTTCCACATACAAAGAAGAATATTTATGTTTATCAACTAGTTCTTATTTTTAACTACACAGTAAATTTCCCAGGCAGAATTCCCATGAGATCTGCATATCGTAAGACGGCAGATCTGCTGTCTTGAAGGCCTCTAGAATGCCCCACAATGCACCAGTTTGCCAATGAGTCAGTAGGAATGAGGAGTCATTAAGCTAAACCTGGAGCTAAACCTTCAGGGAAGAGGATAAACAAAACTCACTTGGACAAGAAGCGTAGAAAATAGAGCAATCCAGAGGAGCTACATCTATTGCAGCATGCTTCTGAACTGCAGCTAGAACTGACACAACAAGAAAATACTCCTTTTTCTGTGGTGTACAATATCAGTGTAAATATTCAGTATGTTCATCCAATTTGCTAGAAACTGCCAAAAAAGGATCACCAATAATTAGGGATGCACCGAATCCAGGACTCAGTTCGGGATTCGGCCAGGATTCTGGCTTTTTCAGAAGGATTCAGAGTCGTCTGAATTCTTCTGCCAGGCTGAACCAAATCAGAATCCTAATTTGCATATGCAAATTAGGGATGGGGAGGGAAATCTCGAGACTTTTTGTTACAAGACAAGGAAGTAAAAATGTTTTCCCCTTCTCACCCCTAATTTGCATATGCCAATTAGGATTCGGTTCAGTATTCGGCCAAAATCCAAAATAGTTGCATCCCTACCGATAATGTACATAACTGTCCACATATCAATTCATTGCTTTATATTTGATGATGGTTTTGCTTTCCTAACCACCATGTTCTGCATCTCTAAAGGCCCCCGTACACGGACAATAAAAGCTGCTGACTGCTGACAGACTGAGTCGTCAGCTTATTGGCCCGTGTGTGGGGCCATCCGACGGGCGTCCTCGATCGATATCTGGCCAAAAGTCGGGCAGCTCTCGTTTGGGTGGGCTAAAAAAATCCCGTTGGATCGCGGCCGCATCTCTGCGTGTATGTGGTCCCGCAATCCAACCGCCAGTTCATCTGCATTATGATCCTATTGTTGGGTCCACGATCGGATCAGCCTGATATCTCCCACTTCAATGTGGGCATATCAGGCAGAGATCCGCTCGTTTGGCGACATCACGCAGATCTCTACGTCTATGGCCACCTTAAGGCCTAATCCATACCGGCAGGCCTGGGCTGGGAGTCAAAATAGGCCCTGCCATTCAAAGTACACAGAGGCCCAAACAGCCCCCTATATGGTAACTTTCTATGGAACCATACAGCAGCCCCTCTGGCATTTGCCAGAACCCACAGATTGCCAGTCCAGGCCTGATACCAGGTTTGTTTTAATCACTACTATGTTATCAAAACTCCTTTCACTTGGCTACCTATTCAAATAATTGGGAAACAGCCTTTCTATGGCATGCACTAGCTATGTATGTAAGGAATCACTCATGATGCCTAAGGGTTCTTACACACGGTTGGTTTCTCTACATTTTCTAAACACATGCTGAGCACAGAAAATAGTATTGCGTCTAAACATGTTTTTTTATGTTCCAAACTTAGCCCTCTGTCACATGCTGCATCTAAACAAACGCACTGAAAGACAAATGGAGTATGAGTATGACCAGGCAGAATATAATGGAATCAATTAGCAAATGCATTTATTTGCGCTCAAACCTATTTTTAAACATGCATTAAAAATATAATGCATTAAAAATATAATATCTTGTTGTTGACCCAGACCCAACCGAACGCCATCTTCTTCTCTTCTGAAATCTTTGGAATGAGATGCATGCGCAGTTGGAGCAATTTTCTGTTTTGCAACAACTGTGCATGTGCCGAAACTCACAAAAATTGGCGAAGCAATGGTCTCATTATGAAGAGTACCGAAGTGGCTGAAGATGGTGCCCGTGAACTCCAATGCCTGCATCTGCGCCGAGGGGTAAGTAAAATGTTAGGGGAATTTGCCCGGGGTAACACTTAGGCTTGGGGAGGAGGGAGGGGGTCTATGTAGGGTAGGGGGTAGGGTTTTTTAAGTTAAGGGTTGAATTCTCCTTTAAAGGCTGAAAAAGGAGAAAAGGCACAAGATACGCAACAGATAAGATCTATAGTATACAATGGGATTTTCCAGAATGTATCTGTTATCTACTATGGATTCTATGCTTGAATGGCTACCCCCATGGCTACACAACAGCTTGTTTATATAAACTATGGTAGTGTTTCTGAAGCAACACACCAGTTTTAGAAGTGTAGGGCAACAATACATTATAATGTAATTCCTTTAAAACACTTTATCTTTTGCTATTACTGTTCCTTTAACGGCAGTATGTATCAACTAAGGGTGTCACGGTCGGCACCCAACACCAGAACAAACACCAGGCACCCTGGTCTCGGCTCGTGCTTCACCAGTAGTGTGACCGCCTTTGGGCCTCGGGAGGAGCCCTCGGCTTACTTGGATGCCACCTGGACTTAAACGAGAGGTGCAAGATGAGGGTTCTGGATAGGCAGAGGGACAAGACAGTAAAGCAAAAGTCTTTGGACAGAAGATCGTAGTACAAGGCGTTTAGGCAAAAGAGTAGTCAGATCAGGCCGGGTCGAGGCAGGCAGAGAATAAACGTTATCAGGCAGGCAAGGGTCAAACCAGGAAGTCAATCAGAGGGTTAATCAGAGGAGGTAGTCGGTAATCAGGCAAGGGTCAGAATCCAGAAGTCAGAATAGTCAAAATAGCCAGGCAGGGGTCAAAAACAGGAATCAAACAGGTTCAGAATATAGCACAAGGCTCAGAAGCACCAGGAAACAATATCCTATCACGGGCAATGCATAAAGTAAAACTGTACCTTTAAATACATTTGAAATTCGCGCCTTTGCGCGCTGACGTCATACGCCTTTAGGACGCAACCGGACGCGTCGCGCGCGCCCTAGGCGCCGAAGAAAACCTTGCGAGCGTCCCCGCTTGGAGTGCGGCGGGCGTCCCGCCGACCCCCAACACCCCTACCGGGGTAAGTTATTACATTACCCCCTCTCTAGGGGGGCCACTGGACCCCAGGTTTAACAGGAAATTTGTTGTGGAATAGTTTCCTGAGGCGGTCAGCCTTGATGTCTTCAACTGAGACCCAAGAGTTCTCCTCAGGACCAAAGCCCTTCCACCTAGTGAGGTATTGTAGCTTACCTCGCACAAGGCGGGAGTCGAGGAACTCTTGCCGGTCGTAAATGCTTGCCGGTAAGGAGGCAAAGAGCACAGCAGCCGGCAATGGAATAATGTGCATCACAGTGGGCCAAGTGGAGAGGACTGGGTCATCAGTCTAAGATATATTAAAAAAAGCAACATTTCTGGTTAAAAAAAAATTATCAGGGGTGTTCATATGCACATAATAAAATGCAATCTGCGGTGAAATTCTTGTCTCAAGGCAGAAGCAGCTCTGCTGGGCAAATATTTTTGTGTGATGTCTGTGTGTGAAATCACAAGCGCATCTTATAATGTCACTTCATATGACGAGCGACAAAAATGTGCTCAAACCCCTCACTCCCCTCCCCCCAGGAAGTTGGCTGTGGAGATTATTTATTTATCAAAAAATATTTAATTTGTTATGTAGGCATCCGAGAACCGCCCCTTTGAGGCTGCCACCCTAGGCCCTCTGGGTGCCTATATATATAAATATGGCAATGGGGGGGCGTTACAAGCACATGGAAGTTTGGCCATTCTACCTGCAGAGCAACTATGCTCGAATACAGAAATAAACACAGAAGGTTGTGTATCAAGTAAGGCTAAGTAAAATACACAAATACAATGAAAGTGCAACTGATCAAGAAGATTGCTCTGGACAAACTTCATGTGGTTGTAGGACTATATAACGATTACTACTAATATTGTAGCATAGCAACCAAACTGTAGTTGGCAGTGCATCTGGAATGCTATAACATTTTTATTGGTAAATACTGTATATTGTGTCTGTAAGTTTCTTTATTCCTGTCCATTGATTCTTTGAACTGCATTATCCTGATATCACACACACACATAATAAATCAGTTTTAAAATAAAATATATATTTATAAATTTAAAATAAGCAGGAGACAGACCCTTGTGTGACATGCCCTATATAATGTGACTTGGCAGAGAAAGTTTGCAAACTAATTACCATTTACACAATTCTTTACTGAACATTTTAATATTACCCCCAATCATTCCTTAATTAGAATAGAAAGATTTAGAGAAAGCAACATTCCTTCGATTCCAGGCCAGTAGGTGGCAACATAGACACTTTATCCTGCAATGTTTCCACATACAAAGAAGAATATTTATGTTTATCAACTAGTTCTTATTTTTAACTACACAGTAAATTTCCCAGGCAGAATTCCCATGAGATCTGCATATCGTAAGACGGCAGATCTGCTGTCTTGAAGGCCTCTAGAATGCCCCACAATGCACCAGTTTGCCAATGAGTCAGTAGGAATGAGGAGTCATTAAGCTAAACCTGGAGCTAAACCTTCAGGGAAGAGGATAAACAAAACTCACTTGGACAAGAAGCGTAGAAAATAAAGCAATCCAGAGGAGCTACATCTATTGCAGCATGCTTCTGAACTGCAGCTAGAACTGACACAACAAGAAAATACTCCTTTTTCTGTGGTGTACAATATCAGTGTAAATATTCAGTATGTTCATCCAATTTGCTAGAAACTGCCAAAAAAGTATCACCAATAATTAGGGATGCACCGAATCCAGGACTAGAGATGTCGCGAACTGTTCGCCGGCGAACTTGTTCGCGTGAACATCGGGTGTTCGCGCTCGCCGGAAGTTCGCGAACGTCGCGCGACGTTCGCCATTTTGGGTTCGCCATTGTTGGCGCTTTTTTTTGCCCTCTCACCCCAGACCAGCAGGTACATGGCAGCCAATCAGGAAGCTCTCCCCTGGACCACTCCCTTCCCTATAAAAACCGAAGCCCTGCAGCGTTTTTTCACTCTGCCTGTGTGTGCTGAAGAGATAGTGTAGGGAGAGAGCTGCTGCCTGTTAGTGATTTCAGGGACAGTTGAAAGTTTGCTGGCTAGTAATCGTTTTGATACTGCTCTGTTATTGGAGGGACAGAAGTCTGCAGGGGTTTGAGGGACATTTAAGCTTAGGTAGCTTTGCTGGCTAGTAATCTACCTTCTACTGCAGTGCTCTGTATGTAGCTGCAGTGGGCAGCTGTCCTGCTTCTGATCTCATCTGCTGACTGCTGCAATAACAGTAGTCCTTGTAAGGACTGCTTTTATTTATTTTTTTGTTGTTTTACTACTACTACTACTACTACTATAAGAGCCCAGTGCTATTAGTCTAGCAGTGTTGGGGAGTGGGACTGGTGTGCTAATCTGCTGCTCCTAGTAGTTCAGCAGCACCAACTTTAATTTTTTTTTTTTAATATTCATTTTTTTTTTATTTTACTTTTTTTTATTTTACTACCGCTGTAGTAGTGTATAAGTTGACCTTTTAGGCATTATTTGCCCTGTAGGCATTATTTGCACACTGTTTTCTTCAACCCGCCATCTAGCTGTGTGACCTTGTTCACATTCTGTCTAAATATCCATAATATTACCGTCTCCAGAAAAAACACCGGAGTGACTTTTTTCAAGCAGCCATAATATATTTTACGTAATCCGTATCCACCGCTGTAGTAGTGTATACGTTGACCTTGTAGGCATTATTTGCACACTGTTTTCTTCAACCCGCCATCTAGCTGTGTGACCTTGTTCACATTCTGTCTAAATATCCATAATATTACCGTCTCCAGAAAAAACACCGGAGTGACTTTTTTCAAGCAGCATTCATATATTTTACGTAATCCGTATCCACCGCTGTAGTAGTGTATACGTTGACCTTGTAGGCATTATTTGCACACTGTTTTCTTCAACCCGCCATCTAGCTGTGTGAGCTTGTTCACATTTTGTCTAAATATTAATAATATTATCGTCTCTAGAAAAACCACTTGAGTTACTTTTTTTCAAGCAGCATTCATATATTTTACGTAATCCGTATCCACCGCTGTAGTAGTGTATACGTTGACCTTGTAGGCATTATTTGCACACTGTTTTCTTCAACCCGCCATCTAGCTGTGTGAGCTTGTTCACATTTTGTCTAAATATTGATAATATTATCGTCTCTAGAAAAACCACTTGAGTTACTTTTTTTCAAGCAGCATTCATATATTTTACGTAATCCGTATCCACCGCTGTAGTAGTGTATACGTTGACCTTGTAGGCATTATTTGCACACTGTTTTCTTCAACCCGCCATCTAGCTGTGTGAGCTTGTTTCACATTTTGTCTAAATATTGATAATATTATCGTCTCTAGAAAAACCACTTGAGTTACTTTTTTTCAAGCAGCATTCATATATTTTACGTAATCCGTATCCACCGCTGTAGTAGTGTATACGTTGACCTTGTAGGCATTATTTGCACACTGTTTTCTTCAACCCGCCATCTAGCTGTGTGAGCTTGTTCACATTTTGTCTAAATATTGATAATATTATCGTCTCTAGAAAAACCACTTGAGTTACTTTTTTTCAAGCAGCATTCATATATTTTACGTAATCCGTATCCACCGCTGTAGTAGTGTATACGTTGACCTTGTAGGCATTATTTGCACACTGTTTTCTTCAACCCGCCATCTAGCTGTGTGTATTATCGTTTCCAGAAAAACCAACTGAGTTCTTGTTGTTGTTGTTGTTTTTTTTAAAATAATGCCAGGCAAAGGCAGGCCGCCACGCAGAGGCCGTGCTAGGGGCCGTGCTGCTATGCAATCCTGTGGCCCTAGCAAATTGCCCAGTTTTAAAAAGCCAATGACCCTGAACTCCCAAAATGCTGAAGAGGTAGTTGACTGGCTTACACAGCACACCCCATCCTCTACCGTTTCTAACTTTACCACAACATCCTCCTCATCCTCCACTGCTATGGCCACCCCACGTAACACTTCCTCCACCACCGGTGCCCTTCTTCACTGGGGTCAGAGGAGTTATTTTCCCATGAGTTTCTTGAACTGAGTAATGCGCAACCATTATTGCCAGAAGAAGATGAAGGAGATGAGGACCTTACACCAGATTTAATTCTGGCAGAGAACACGATAGAGATGGACATAATGAGTGATGAGGAGGAGGTCCCCGCTGCTGCTTCCTTCTGTGATGTGTCAGAAGAAATTGATGCATCTGAGGAGAATGATGATGAGGAGATTGATGTTTTGTGGGTGCCTAGTAGAAGAGAGCAAGAGGAGGGTAGTTCAGATGGAGAGACGGAGAGTCAGAGAGGCAGTAGGAGAATAAGACTTAGAAGAAGCAGGGAGGACAGCCCGCAGGATCAGTAGGGCAACAACATGTATCGGCACCTGTGTTCAGCCGGCCAACGCACCCGCCATTGCCGCCAATGCCGCCAACTTCTACTGTTACCGCCAGATCGCACACTTCCAAAAAGTCAGCAGTGTGGGATTTTTTTAATGTGTGTGCCTCTGACAAAAGCATTGTAATTTGCAATGAGTGCAGTCAGAAACTGAGCCTTGGTAAGCCCAACAGCCACATAGGTACAACTTCTATGCGAAGGCACATGAGCGGCAAGCACAAAGCACTTTGGGAGCAACACCTCAAAGGCAACAGGCAAACTAAAAGCCACACTCCTTCTGGTCCAGCATCTTACTGCTCTACCTCTGCTCTCCTTGACCCGTCTGAACCACCCTCCACTCCGCCTTCCACCTTGACCACCTGTTCCCATTCCCAGTCATCTGCCACCAGCCAAGTTTCTGTGAAGGCCATGTTTGAGCGTAAGAAGCCAATGTCTGACTGTCACCCCCTTGCCCGGCGTCTGACAGCTGGCTTGTCTGCACTCTTAGCCCGCCAGCTTTTACCATACCAGCTGGTGGACTCTGAGGCCTTCCGCAAATTTGTAGCAATTGGGACACCGCAGTGGAAGGTACCCAGCCGCAATTTTTTTTCTAAAAAGGGAATACCACACCTGTACCAACATGTGCAGAGCCAAGTTACCGCATCTCTGTCACTTAGTGTTGGGCCAAAGGTCCATATGACTACTGACGCATGGTCCTCCAAGCATGGTCAGGGCAGGTATGTCACCTACACTGCCCACTGGGTGAACTTGGTAATGGCTGGGAAGCAGGGAATGGGTAGCTCAACAACAACAGTGGAGTTGGTGTCACCGCCACGGATTGCACGCGGTTCTGCCACCACCTCTACTCCTCCATCGCTCTCTACCTCGTCTTCTTCTTCTTCTTACTCTGCTGCTGGGTCCTCCTTCTCCTCCTCCACACCTGTGCACCCCCAGCTCCCCCTAGGCTATTCGACGTGCCAGGTACGCCGTTGTCACGCTGTCTTGGGGATGACGTGCCTGGAAAGCAAAAACCATACCGGATCTGTACTCCTGTCATCTCTGCAGTCACAGGCCGATCGGTGGCTGACCCCACACCAACTGCAGATCGGAAAAGTGGTGTGTGACAATGGAAGCAATCTGTTGGCAGCGTTGAGACTAGGCAATTTAACACATGTGCCCTGCATGGCACATGTGTTAAATTTAATAGTCCAACGTTTTGTCTCCAAGTACCCAGGATTCCAGGACGTTCTCACCCAGTCCAGAAAGGTGTCGGCCCATTTCAGACGTTCCTACACAGCCATGGCACGCCTTGCTGACATTCAGCAGCGCTACAACATGCCAGTCAGGCGTTTGATTTCTGACAGCCAGACTCGCTGGAATTCAACGCTCCTTATGTTGGAACGTCTGCTGCAACAACAAAGGGCCGTCAACGAGTACCTTTTTGAACTGGGTGGTAGGACTGGATCTGCACAGCTGGGGATTTTTTTCCCCCGTTACTGGGTGCTTATGCGCGATGCCTGCAGGCTCATGCGACCTTTTGAAGAGGTGACAAATATGGTCAGTCGCACCGAAGGCACCATCAGCGACCTAATACCCTTCGCTTTCTTCCTGGAGCGTGCCGTGCGACGAGTGACAGATGAGGCTGTAGACCAGCGTGACGAGGAGCTGGAAGCGCACGATTTCTGGTCGGAATCACCAGAACGAACCCAGGCACCTGCTGCAACGCAGGGAGAGGTGCCAGAAGTGGAGTCAGAGGAGGAAGGAGGCTTTGTGGAGGAGGAGGAGGAGGACCAACAGGAGCAGGCTTCCCAGGGGGCTAGTGGTGACCTTTTGGGGACCCCTGGTCTTGTACGTGGCTGGGGGGAGGAGACCGTGGATGATGCAGTCCTTGATAATGAGGAAGCGGAGATGGATAGCTCTGCATCCAACCTTGTGAGAATGGGGTCTTTCATGCTGTCATGCCTGTTGAAGGACCCCCGTATCAAGAGGCTTAAGGAGAAGGACCTGTACTGGGTCGCAACGCTACTAGACCCTCGGTACAAGCATAAAGTGTCAGAAATGTTACCAACATACCACAAGTCCGAAAAGATGCGGCATTTACAAACCAGCCTGCAAAACATGTTGTACAATGCTTTTAAGGGTGATGTCACTTCAGGAACTCATCAACATTCCAGGGGCAGAGGTGCCAGTAATCCTGCCACGAGCACACCTGCAAGGACAAAGCCCTTTGGCCAGTCTGTAACGTCAGACATGCAAATGTTTTTCTGTCCAAGGCAGCGCCACAACCCTTCTGGATCCACCCTCAAAGAACGCCTCGACCGGCAGGTAGCGGACTACCTGGCATTAACTGCAGATATCGACACTCTGAGGAGCGATGAACCCCTGGACTACTGGGTGCGCAGGCTTGATCTGTGGCCAGAGCTGTCACAATTTGCCATGAACCTCTTGTCTTGCCCAGCCTCAAGTGTGCTCTCAGAAAGGACCTTCAGTGCAGCAGGAGGGATTGTAACTGAGAAGAGAACTCGCCTAGGTCACAAAAGTGTCGATTACCTGACCTTTATTAAAATGAATGAGGGGTGGATCTCGGAGGGTTACTGCACGCCGGAAGACTTGTTCTGACTTCTATGCAGCTGTCCTTCTCTTCAAGCCTCATGACTCCACACACAGCTGTCCTTTAGCGTCCTCCTCCTCCCTCCGCCACCGTTACAAACTAGGGTGCAAACCCTACTGGTTTAATTTTTTCTGGCCTCTGTGCTTCAGTGGCTGCAACCAAAAAAACTGGGCAAACAATGTCTACAAGGTCAACGTATGGCAAAAAATGACTATTTTCAGCATTTATATGGCATATTTTTTCTGGCAACTGTGCTTCAGTGGCTGCGTCCAAAAAAATGCATATTTTCTGCATTTATATGGCATAATTTTTCTGGCCTCTGTGCTTCAGTGGCTGCAACCAAAAAAATGCATATTTTCAGCATTTATATGGCATAATTTTTCTGGCAACTGTGCTTCAGTGGCTGCGACCAAAAAAATGCATATTTTCAGCATTTATATGGCATAATTTTTCTGGCCTCTGTGCTTCAGTGGCTGCAACCAAAAAAATTTATATTTTCAGCATTTATATGGCATAATTTTTCTGGCAACTGTGCTTCAGTGGCTGCGACCAAAAAAATGCATATTTTCTGCATTTATATGGCATAATTTTTCTGGCCTCTGTGCTTCAGTGGCTGCAACCAAAAAATTTATATTTTCAGCATTTATATGGCATAATTTTTCTGGCCTCTGTGCTTCAGTGGCTGCAACCAAAAAATGCATATTTTCAGCATTTATATGGCATAATTTTTCTGGCAACTGTGCTTCAGTGGCTGCGACCAAAAAAATGACTATTTTCAGCATTTATATGGCATATTTTTTCTGGCCTCTGTGCTTCAGTGGCTGCGGCCAAAAAAACTGGGCAAACAATGCCTACAAGGTCAACGTATGGCAAAAAATGACTATTTTCAGCATTTATATGGCATATTTTTTCTGGCAACTGTGCTTCAGTGGCTGCAACCAAAAAAACTGGGCAAACAATGTCTACAAGGTCAACGTATGGCGAAAAATTACTATTTTCAGCATTTATATGGCATATTTTTTATGGCAACTGTGCTTCAGTGGCTGCGTCCAAAAAAACTGGGCAAACAATGCCTACAAGGTCAACGTATGGCAGTTGTTTAAAGAGAACAGTAGATTACTAGCCAGCAAAGCTACCTAAGCTAAAATGTCCCTCAAATCCCTGCAGACTTCTGTCCCTCCAATACAGAGCAGTATCAAGCAGATTACTAGCCAGCAAACTTACTATCATCTGTCCTGAAATCACTAACAGCTCTCCCCTACACTATCTCTTCCAAGCACACACAGGCAGATTTTTCAGATACATTTTTGCCCTTGATCCCCCTCTGGCATGCCACTGTCCAGGTCGTTGCACCCTTTAAACAACTTTAAAATCATTTTTCTGGCCAGAAATGTCTTTTCTAGATGTTAAAGTTCGCCTTCCCATTGAAGTCTATGGGGTTCGCGAACCGCTCGCATTTTTGCGCAAGTTCGCGAATATGTTCGCGAACTTTTTTTCCGACGTTCGCTACATCCCTGTCCAGGACTCAGTTCGGGATTCGGCCAGGATTCTGGCTTTTTCAGAAGGATTCAGAGTCGTCTGAATTCTTCTGCCAGGCTGAACCAAATCAGAATCCTAATTTGCATATGCAAATTAGGGATGGGGAGGGAAATCTCGAGACTTTTTGTTATAAGACAAGGAAGTAAAAATGTTTTCCCCTTCTCACCCCTAATTTGCATATGCCAATTAGGATTCGGTTCAGTATTCGGCCAAAATCCAAAATAGTTGCATCCCTACCGATAATGTACATAACTGTCCACATATCAATTCATTGCTTTATATTTGATGATGGTTTTGCTTTCCTAACCACCATGTTCTGCATCTCTAAAGGCCCCCGTACACGGACAATAAAAGCTGCTGACTGCTGACAGACTGAGTCGGCAGCTTATTGGCCCGTGTGTGGGGCCATCCGACGGGCGTCCTCGATCGATATCTGGCCAAAAGTCGGGCAGCTCTCGTTTGGGTGGGCTAAAAAAATCCCGTTGGATCGCGGCCGCATCTCTGCGTGTATGTGGTCCTGCAATCCAACCGCCAGTTCATCTGCATTATGATCCTATTGTTGGGTCCACGATCGGATCAGCCTGATATCTCCCACTTCAATGTGGGCATATCAGGCAGAGATCCGCTCGTTTGGCGACATCACGCAGATCTCTACGTCTATGGCCACCTTAAGGCCTAATCCATACCGGCAGGCCTGGGCTGGGAGTCAAAATAGGCCCTGCCATTCAAAGTACACAGAGGCCCAAACAGCCCCTATATGGTAACTTTCTATGGAACCATACAGCAGCCCCTCTGGCATTTGCCAGAACCCACAGATTGCCAGTCCAGGCCTGATACCAGGTTTGTTTTAATCACTACTATGTTATCAAAACTCCTTTCACTTGGCTACCTATTCAAATAATTGGGAAACAGCCTTTCTATGGCATGCACTAGCTATGTATGTAAGGAATCACTCATGATGCCTAAGGGTTCTTACACACGGTTGGTTTCTCTACATTTTCTAAACACATGCTGAGCACAGAAAATAACACAAGTATTGCGTCTAAACATGTTTTTTTATGTTCCAAACTTAGCCCTCTGTCACATGCTGCATCTAAACAAACGCACTGAAAGACAAATGGAGTATGAGTATGACCAGGCAGAATATAATGGAATCAATTAGCAAATGCATTTATTTGCGCTCAAACCTATTTTTAAACATGCATTAAAAATATAATGCATTAAAAATATAATATCTTGTTGTTGACCCAGACCCAACCGAACGCCATCTTCTTCTCTTCTGAAATCTTTGGAATGAGATGCATGCGCAGTTGGAGCAATTTTCTGTTTTGCAACAACTGTGCATGTGCCGAAACTCACAAAAATTGGCGAAGCAATGGTATCATTATGAAGAGTACCGAAGTGGCTGAAGATGGTGCCCGTGAACTCCAATGCCTGCATCTGCGCCGAGGGGTAAGTAAAATGTTAGGGGAATTTGCCCGGGGTAACACTTAGGCTTGGGGGAGGAGGGAGGGGGGTCTATGTAGGGTAGGGGGGTAGGGTTTTTTTAAGTTAAGGGTTGAATTCTCCTTTAAAGGCTGAAAAAGGAGAAAAGGCACAAGATACGCAACAGATAAGATCTATAGTATACAATGGGATTTTCCAGAATGTATCTGTTATCTACTATGGATTCTATGCTTGAATGGCTACCCCCATGGCTACACAACATCTTGTTTATATAAACTATGGTAGTGTTTCTGAAGCAACACACCAGTTTTAGAAGTGTAGGGCAACAATACATTATAATGTAATTCCTTTAAAACACTTTATCTTTTGGTATTACTGTTCCTTTAATGGCAGTATGTATCAACTAAGGGTGTCACGGTCGGCACCCAACACCAGAACAAACACCAGGCACCCTGGTCTCGGCTCGTGCTTCACCAGTAGTGTGACCGCCTTTGGGCCTCGGGAGGAGCCCTCGGCTTACTTGGATGCCACCTGGACTTAAACGAGAGGTGCAAGATGAGGGTTCTGGATAGGCAGAGGGACAAGACAGTAAAGCAAAAGTCTTTGGACAGAAGATCGTAGTACAAGGCGTTTAGGCAAAAGAGTAGTCAGATCAGGCCGGGTCGAGGCAGGCAGAGAATAAACGTTATCAGGCAGGCAAGGGTCAAACCAGGAAGTCAATCAGAGGGTTAATCAGAGGAGGTAGTCGGTAATCAGGCAAGGGTCAGAATCCAGAAGTCAGAATAGTCAAAATAGCCAGGCAGGGGTCAAAAACAGGAATCAAACAGGTTCAGAATATAGCACAAGGCTCAGAAGCACCAGGAAACAATATCCTATCACGGGCAATGCATAAAGTAAAACTGTACCTTTAAATACATTTGAAATTCGCGCCTTTGCGCGCTGACGTCATACGCCTTTAGGACGCAACCGGACGCGTCGCGCGCGCCCTAGGCGCCGAAGAACCTTGCGAGCGTCCCCGCTTGGAGTGCGGCGGGCGTCCCCGCCGACCCCCAACACCCCTACCGGGGTAAGTTATTACATTACCCCCCTCTCTAGGGGGGGCCACTGGACCCCCAGGTTTAACAGGAAATTTGTTGTGGAATAGTTTCCTGAGGCGGTCAGCCTTGATGTCTTCAACTGAGACCCAAGAGTTCTCCTCAGGACCAAAGCCCTTCCACCTAGTGAGGTATTGTAGCTTACCTCGCACAAGGCGGGAGTCGAGGAACTCTTGGATCTCATATTCAGGCTGACCTTCAACCAACACTGGGTGAGGAACAGATAAGTGACGAACGATTAGTGGCAGGTTTTAAAAGAGAAACATGGAAGGAGTTAGAAATTTTAAAATTAGCAGGTAATTGAAGACGTACAGAGGATGGATTGATTATTCCAATGATGGGGTATGGACCAATGAACCTGGGACCCAATTTGGGAGAGGGAACCTTCAGCTTGATGTTCTTTGTAGAAAACCATACTAAGTCCCCCACCTTGTACTGGGGTGCTTCCCTACGGGATTTATCAGCAGCTCTTTTCTGAGCTAGGGAGGCTGCGGACAAAGAATTGTGCACCCGGGACCAAACTTCCGAAAATTTAACGAGAGAGGAATTGGCAGAGGGTACAGGGGAATCAGAGCCAGAAAAAGAAAATGCTTTGGGATGTAACCCGTTGACAATAAAGAATGGAGATTCTCTTGAGGAGGAATGGGTAGCATTATTGTATGCGAATTCCGCCCAGGGTAACAGTTCGGACCATGTAGACTGATTATCGGACACATAGCATCTACCTCTACTATAAAAGGAAGCGCAGTGTCGGGGTGTCGAAGAATGGGGGCAGAACTGATTTCCTTCTTGAGGAAATCAAAAGCTTGTACCGCTTCAGGAGGCCAGATGCTGGGGTCAGCACCCTTCTTAGTCAAATCAGTAATGGGGGCCACAATTAAGGAACATTTTTTAATAAACTGACGATAGTAATTTGCAAACCCCAGGAACCTTTGGGTAGCACGTAATGATTGGATGACTTGATGAACATGATTTCTATGTTCACCCAAGTTAGAGGAGAAAATTAAAATATCGTCAAGATAGACCACTACGAATATCCCCAGCAGGTCCCGAAAGATGTCGTTAACAAATTCTTGGAACACGGCGGCTGCGTTACAGAGACCAAAGGGCATTACAAGATATTCGTAGTGGCCGTCCCTGGTATTAAATGCAGTTTTCTATTCATCCCCTTCCCTAATACGTATGAGATTATAGGCGCCCCTGAGATCTAGTTTAGAATAGATCCTAGCACCCTTAACCTGGTCAAACAATTCAGAAATTAACGGGAGGGGATAGCGTTTTTTTATGGTGATCTTATTGAGACCCCTATAATCTATACAGGGGCGTAGACCACCATCTTTCTTTCCAACAAAGAAAAAGCCCGCCCCCGTAGGGGAATTAGAAGGCCTAATGAACCCTCTTTCAAGGTTGTCCTTTATATACTCTTTCATTGCCATGTTCTACCCCGAGGGGGAATAGACCCAGGAATTAGATCTATAGAGCAATCATACTGCCTGTGTGGAGGTAGGGTTTCTGCAGCTTTCTTAGAAAATACGTCAGCATATTCAGCATATGCTGCAGGTAAACCTTCTAAAGAAGTGGTTGCCACCACCTGAGGAATACATGAACCACCACACTTAAGACCCCATTGAAGAATCTTCCCCGATACCCAGTCAATATGAGGATTATGGGTCTGAAGCCAAGGTAACCCCAAAATAAGAGGAGAAGACGCACCCTCAATGATAAAAAGGGCTAATCTCTCACTGTGATGATTATCAGAGCACATGGAAAGGGACACAGATTTTTTAGTTACCAGGCCTGACCCTAAGGGTTTTTTATCAACTGCCAAAATCCTCATAGGAGGAATTAGGGGGGTTAAGGGAATACCAAATTTTGCCTCAAAGGTGGCATCCAGAAAATTTCCCTCCGCCCCTTAATCCACAAAAGCGGACACCCTGACAGAGCCCGTAGGCCAGGTGAGTTTAACAGGTATCAAAATCCTAGAGGTAGACTGGGGAGAGGAAACTTCTGCACCCAAATGGAGCTCCCCTTCTCCATTTAGGCTTGGAAGATTCCCGGCCTCTTAGGACATAAATTCAGGAAATGACCCTTTTCCCCACAGTAAATGCAAAGACCAAGGGAACGCCTGCGGGCTTTTTCCTCAGGGGTTAGATGGGATATGCCCAATTGCATGGGTTCCTCCTGAGGTTGAACCATGGAAGGGTTAGGGGACTTAACATTGGACACCATATTAGAAAAGTTATACTTAACATTGGTAAACCCAGAATGCAAAGGAGAACCCCTTTCACCCCTTCTTTCCCTCTGCCTCCTATCTACCTGGATGGCAAGTGACATGAGATCATCCAGGTTGGAATATAAAGGGTAATTTACCAAGCTATCTTTGACAGAATCAGACAGCCCAATACGGAACTGGCTGCGAAGCGCCATGTCGTTCCACCCAGTCTCCACTGCCCACCGGCGGAACTCGGTGCAATACACCTCCGCATCCCGTTTCCCCTGGCGCAATTTACGAATCGCGGAGTCGGCAGAAGATGCACGATCCGGGTCATCATAAAGTACAGCCATGGTTTTAAAAAATGAATCAAGGGAAAAACGGGCAGGATCTGAGAGGGGCAATCTGAGAGCCCAAACTTGGGGATCACCCTGTAATAGGGTCATTACGAACCTCACTTTTTCCTCGCCAGTAGTGAATGAATGGGGGAAAAAGCTGAGGTATAATTTACATGCCTCTTGGAACACGAAAAATTTTGACCTGTCCCCATTGAATTTATCAGGAAACACAATTTTGGGTTCATGGGTTTTGGATACATTACCCAACAGAGCAGGAGAACCCACAGGAGTGGCCACAGGAGGGGTGACTACTGGAGCTGGAGACTGAACAGAAGCATCCAGTCGACGGGTCAAATTGTGGAAACCTTGCATCAGGTAATCTTGCCTCTGCTCATGTTCTTCCAGGCGCTGTAACAGTGTGGTAAGAAGCGCTTCAGTGGTGGACGGAGCAGCTGCAGCTCGACCTTCTTCGTCCATCTTGGGCCCGGGATAATGTCACGGTCGGCACCCAACACCAGAACAAACACTAGGCACCCTGGTCTCGGCTCGTGCTTCACCAGTAGTGTGACCGCCTTTGGGCCTTGGGAGGAGCCCTCGGCTTACTTGGATGCCACCTGGACTTAAACGAGAGGTGCAAGATGAGGGTTCTGGATAGGCAGAGGGGCACGACAGTAAAGCAAAAGTCTTTGGACAGAAGATCGTAGTACAAGGCGTTTAGGCAAAAGAGTAGTCAGATAAGGCCGGGTCGAGGCAGGCAGAGAATAAACGTTATCAGGCAGGCAAGGGTCAAACCAGGAAGTCAATCAGAGGGTTAATCAGAGGAGGTAGTCGGTAATCAGGCAAGGGACAGAATCCAGAAGTCAGAATAGTCAAAATAGCCAGGCAGGGGTCAAAAACAGGAATCAAACAGGTTCAGAATATAGCACAAGGCTCAGAAGCACCAGGAAACAATATCCTATCACGGGCAATGCATAAAGTAAAACTGTACCTTTAAATACATTTGAAATTCACTGACGTCAGCGCGCCTGCGCCTTTAAGCCATTTTTTTAATTGAAAAATGAAAACCTTCGATAGTAGAAAAACGGTCACAAATACATATGGAATAGAAAGAAGTTGGAAAAAAAAATATTTATGGTGAACTATCTGAATATAACTGACTTGAAAAGTGTATTTGAAGGTGCACAACCCCTTTAATCTATACTTTTCACTTCCCAGATGATTATAAGTTTGTTGTTTAGAGGAGTGCAAACCATCAAACAGAATACTGAAAGTGTCTTCTTAAAAGAGCAGATATTCACATATCATTATTTTAATTACCTAAGGCTGCTGTGGGGGAGGGGACACAGAGGGTACTGTATTCAAGGGGCCCTGTGGCCGGGGGGGGGCAGCAAGTAACATGAAAGTGCAATTTACAGGGGTGGGGTGTAGTTTAGTGGGCAGTTTTTGGTGGATCATATTCAAGGTTTAGCATAATGAAACATGACTGTAGTGAATTTGGGAAATGGGCATGCCCACTGGAAATTTTTTTTCTTTGAGGTCCTATTCTACTTTTGGCAGGGTGCCCAGACGAGGGAACCAGTTAACAAATGGTTTAATGGTCTGATGCTAGCAGTATAATCCCCTGGTGCGATGGACACTGCTAACCTAGAAGTATGGGGCTCCGCACACATGGAGCAAATATACCGACCAGGTGGCAACCTTAAACATGCACAAATGTATGCGTGTGAAGGTGCTGTTTCTAGGCCTGTGCTTTTACACAGATCTTGCACTGATGAGATCTAACAGGACTGGTACATCTTCTAAGTGCTTGTACTTTAGGAGAGAAATGCTTTCTGGCAGGCTGCTGTTTTTCCTTCTCAATGTAACTGAAGGAGTCTCAGTGGAACATGGGTTTTTACTATTGAGTGTTGTTCTTAGATCTGCCAAGCAGCTGTTATCTTGTGTTAGGGAGCTGTTATCTGGTTACCTTCCCATTGTTCTTTTGTTTGACTGCTGGGGGGGGGGTGATATCACTCCAACTTGCAGTACAGCAGTAAAGAGTGACTGAAGTTTATCAGAGCACAAGTCACATGACTTGGGGCAGCTGGGAAATTGACAATATGTCTAGCCCCATGTCAGATTTCAAAATTGAATATAAAAAAATCTGTTTGCTCTTTTGAGAAATGGATTTCAGTACAGAATTCTGGATCAGCACTATTAACTGATTCATTTTGAAAAAAAATGATTTTCCCATGATAGTATCCCTTTAACACGGTTAAAAGCAGGGTTCTAAATATGAGCTGCAATTTTTTTTTTTTAGAGACCTACATTGTTCAGGGGCACAGTTTTCCTTTAAAATGCACCAGTGCGTGTAGTAACATGATGAACCCAAGCAAAAGCCTGTGACCTGTCTTATGCAGACTGGGAGAAAAAAGAATCAAACCCTAATATTCACTAAATAATTAATCCCCTACTGTGACCCTCCTCTCAATAACTGATATCTCATATCTCAGGAAGCTTAAATGCACTAGCTGTATTTGTCCAAACATCTTTTAAATAATTAGCTGTTACAGTCTACAGACGATAAGATCATTTCTGAAAAAAGAAAAAAAAATTCTCCAAGTTTCCATTTCCAACATGAGATAAATAGTACAAAGGTTCCATTGCCCATGAGCAGAACACACACAGCATTCTAAAAACTCTGCACTTTATTTTGAAATATGAAGCCGGTCCAATTCCCTTTTGGCAGCATATTAACTATCGTTAGCTAAAAACAACTGGATAAAAATGGCATTGCATGACTGCACAGTGTGGTCTGGGATATTAAAGGGTTAATAAAATAATCGTGCAGCATAAACACACCAAGTTTAGACATGAGTGGCTACAGCTGATAAGGAAATGGCAAGACGTTTGCAGCCAATCAGAGGAAACTAATTAGAAAAGTTGAATATTCATTGGAAAGTAGGAAGCATTACCATAGCTACGAGCTGAGAGATGTTGCTAGGCGGATCAGAGGCAGAATTCGAACTTCCTCTTCTCTTTGCAACACATCCCTGTCCTGCTCTGCCACAGCAGCACTTTCCTGCTGTTGGGTAAACAGACACCAAGGAACCAATTGTGAATAGTCAGCTAAAATTGATATTGTGTTTAAACAAAAAGGAAATTGCTGTCGGACACACACACACACACACTTCTTATACAGTTTTGAAGATGCCTTCACATTTTAAATTTGCTTAATAAAAGGGTAAAAGGCATAAATAAATGCTCCTGTGTGCATTCTAGCATTATAATAATGTGCAAAGTCTGTGAAATATACAGTATTAATTAACAGTTGGAAGAGAATACATTGAGAAGTTAGTATGGGATCTGTTATCGAGAAACCCATTTTCCAGAAAGCTCATAATTACGGAAAGGCTGTCTCCCATAGACCCCATTAATCTAAATTTTTAAAACATATTTCCTTTTTTTCTGTAATAATAAAACAGTACCTTGTACTTGATCCAAACTAAGATACAATTAATTCTTATTGGAAGTAAAACCATCCTATAGGGTTTATTTAATGTTTACATGATTGTCTAGTAGAATTAAGGTATAAAGATCCAAATTACAGAAAGATCCATTATCCAGAAAGCCCCAGGTTCCAAGCATTCTGGATATCAGGTCCCATACTTGTATCGTACTGAAAGACATAACTGCACTGCCTTGCAAATATGAATGGTACATTATACTGGATAAAAACAACAGTTTGTGGAAGATGGTTTGTTTTAAAGTTATTCCATTTGAAACGTCTTGAATGAAGAAGAAAAAATGAAGAAAAAAAATATACCTTCCAGCCAAACTAGTAAAAAGTTATACTCCAAAAGCCTACAAATAGCAAAATGATCACTACTGTTTGTAACTGGAATAATGTTGGGATGAACCCGAATTGAACAGCCCAAAAATGTAGAGCAAGGGCAGTTATACCATCAAGCAAGGTGAGAAATTTGCCAAAAAGGGGCAGAGACACACCTTGCGATTTGTGGCCACGACTTTTGATCGTCATACCGCTACCATCCTGTGATAAATCGCAAGTCACACTGATGTGTCTTCGCCCAAAGTCACTTCACCAGGTAAGGCAAACAGCCACCCTACCAGAAATTTGGCTCTTTTAAAATTAAAATATACCCATCTTTTTGACATGAGCTCAGTCAGTTTGGCTTTTGTAAATAAAGTGCATAAACTCTGACCTTCCAAAAATATATATAAAATATATATATATATATATATATATAAATATATATATATATATATATATATATATATATATATATATATATATATATATATATATATATATATATATAATACACAAAAGCCATGAATATCTTGTAAATTATACTCTTATAAATGGTGAGTTCTGATGTCATTTCTATCACATGACTCATTGAAATTTGTGTATTACAATTAATAAAGTACCCCCAGTTGTAAAATATGAGGATATTAGAAGTTACCTTGGAGTTCCGGTTTTTATATGGTCATGAAACTCCTCTGTAACTTATAATATCCTTATATTTTACAAGAGGGGATACTTTATTCACTATATAATACACAAACGCAATGCATACCTTGTAAATTATATCCTTATAAATGGTGACTTGTGATGTCATCAGTTATAAACGGTGAGTAGTGATGTCATTTGTCAAATGACTCACTAAAACTTGTGTATTATAATAAATAAAGTACCCCTTGTTGGAAAATATGAGGATGTTAGAAGTCACCTCGGAGTTCCATAACCTGTATAAAAGCACGATGAACCATTTCCCAACCCCCATAAACTCACAGTGTAATGCAACCCCTCAATCACCTTTTTTCAATGTGAAGTAATGGATTCTGGAAATAAAGCTCACCCCATTTTCCAGAGAATCCATCCACTATGAGAAACAGAATCCATTACTTCACAATGGGTTAGGCAGGAGGTTACATGAAACTAAGGAAATGGATCCTGCAAGCAGAGGCAGACTGGGTTTCTTTCAGTCCATGAAATCAGGTGTCTGTACAAAAAAATGTATATTTTTTTGGAATTTTAAATAGTATTTAAATGCCTGTTTTACATAAATATTCCACTATGGACACGCACTTCACAGACTTCTCAGAGGCGGTAAAAATCAATGATGCTTTATTTCACATAGAGTAACAGACACCTAACACGTTTCGTGTGTAATCACACACATATGATATGTTTACACATGAAACCCGTTATGTGTCTGTTACTCTATGTGAAATAAAGCATTGTTGATTTTTACCACCTCTGAGAAATGTGTGACGTGCGTGTCCATAATGACCCTGAACATCTAACTAATTTGGTGAGTGTCTAAAAGAAAACCGAATGTTATACACTAATTATTTTGTGAGACGCCTGAGGGAACAATTGATTAAGTTTGCAGCACCTGTAATCACCAGCCTTTTTTACATAAATCCAATTAAATGAGCTTATATAAAAAAGTAGAGTATATGTTTCCATTAATGCAGATGGCACAAGTGCTGTAATTATTGTTATTATTACTGGATGCAAGTAAGATGAGCATGGGGAAGGGGTGCTGCCGGCATCTGGCTGCAAGCAACAAACTCTGCTGCATGAGGGAAAACCAAAACATGCAATATGCTAATAGTATTTTTTTCTAGTTAGTTTAATAGGTATTTGTATATAAACATTATGTCAAATTGTGCCTGATATTTTCTAAAAACAGAGAAACAGCTTATATTCCATCCATTATGTTGGGGATTGTAATATTTGTATGGAACAATGTTTTCAGTTTTTTTTTTAGTAAATCCATTTCTACTTTTGTCATGTTAGCTACAATTTCAATTTACCATCATTATATATCTCTATGAAAATATCTGGTATGTATAGCAAAATAAAAATGGTATTGTACTCCTGAAAAGATACAAAAGTTCACAAGAATTGTGCCATAAACATTCCCTGAAGAGAGAGACAGCATTTGGATGTGATTTTGTTGGTATTGCAGTCAAATATGGCATTTAGGGCTCTAATAGACGAGCGTTTGAAGCTGCGCTCCCCAGCGTTCCGTTTTTATGCATTCAGCCTTAGGGAAGCGCAGGAGTAGACAAAAAGTTTTTTTCAATGGAGCTGTACTCTCACAGGTGCATGTAGGCGGCGAACGCAGGAAAAATGCAGCATGTTGCGTCTCAACCTGCGTTCGGCGTCTACATGCGCCTGTGTGAGAACAGCCCCATTGAAAAGAACTGAATGCATCTACTCCTGCGCTCCCCTGCGGCTGAACACATAAAAACGGAATGCAATGGAGCGCAGCTTCAAACGCTCATCTGTAAGAGCTCTTAGTGAGACATGCTTCTGGAGTAATGCTTACTACTTGGAGCACCAATGCCAATCTGCTTTTTGTAAGAGTTTGTAAGTAGATTGGCCTTTTTTGTCAGTTTGGTAAGTACAGACAAAAGTCCCTTCAAGTGATTCTGAAATTGGTCTACTAGATCACTTGTTTCATCCTCAGGAGATTCCTCTTTTTCATTGTAGTGTTCTGGTGTAGCTTTACTGTCCTGGTGAATCCCCCATTTCATGTCATGCCGGAGAGATTTCAGAAGTAGGTAGGATTCATAGAGGCTTTTTTGCTCAGCAATTTGGTTAGAGTCTGAATGTTCTCCACATTCTTCCTTGACGGGAGAGATATCCCGCAACATGCTAGGAACCATGATGGTTTCATCCATGATTGTTGTGGCAGTGTTAAAGCGATGGATTGCATCCAACAGAGACTGCCGCTGAGGGCTAAGCTCAGATACATCCATTCTGTGCATTTGTCTTCTTCAAACTGCAAAATCAATGGGGATAAACTGTTTTACATCTAGAACCCAAATGGCTTTTTCTAATGCGATGAAACTGAATCAGTTTATTACTAAGCTATTGTTTTGTATCATGCTGCAGAATAAAAGAAAGTTCAAATTTTTTATGATTTTTATGATTATTTACAATATGGATACACATTTCTTTCATTTTAAACAATGCATCAGTTAGAATAGCTCCAGGTGCTAGAAAACACAAAAAAATCTTTATTATTGTTTATGTGTACCTAACCAGCTAATAGCATGGGCTGTTTGTATTTGTGGCTGCTTTCAGGTCCCCATCTTCAGGTCTAGAAATCAACTCACCGCAGTGCCAATGGGGACAGTTTTTAATGATGTTGTAGTATCTGCCTAAACAAAAAATCAGGTTGGATGATGTATTTCACTGCCACATCCATCAGCCAACCTGGAACCACATAATCTTTACATCTTTCTACAATAATAATGGATTTGATCTGTGCACCTGCTCACTCATTATCTCACTCTGGGAAAAATTACTCCATGTTTAATTACAGCTGGGAAGTTATCTAGTATGACATCAATCTTAGGAGGATAAGACAAATAGACCTCTAGCAGAGCCAAGTAGACTTTAGGTGAGTAAACTAATAATTGATTTTTAATATACACAGATAAATTAAGAGCACAATGGCATACACATATCACCTTTTGACTGAATATCCAAAGTAACTCAATAATTCTGTTATTATTCCAAACCCAAATATTTTAAAAGGGTTGATCACCTTCAAATAACTAGTTGTTTTCAGATAGATCACCAGCAATAAAGACTTTTTACAATTACTTTCTATTTTCTATGTGTCACCGTTTTTCTAATATTGAAGTGTAAAGTGTAATTTTCACCTTCTAAACTAGCTCCGGGGGGGGGGGGGTCGACGACCCTGTAAACTGTTCTAAATGGATACATTTAGGGGGCAAATTTACTTAAGGTCGAATATCGAGGGTTAATTAACCTTCGATATTCGACTGCCGAATTGAAATCCTTCGACATTCAACTTTAAACTTAGATTTTGGAAAAATGGTAAAAAATATATAATGGAAAGTAATTGAAAAAAATCTGCATACCTCCCAACTGTCCTGTTTTCCACAGGACAGTTCCAATTTTGACAGCTCAACCCGCAGTCCCAGATTGTTACTGAAATGTCCAGAGTTTCACTATGATCTCCTGCACGGAACAGTCAGAAAAAGATACATTTCTAAAACTTAATTGGCTTTTGGCAGAAAGCCCAGAATATGTGGCAGGTGCACTTGAATACATTTGTAACAATTTAAGATAAACAAAGAAACAATTGTAACAATTTAAGATAAGCAAAGAAACAATTGTAACAATTTAAGATAAGCAAAGAAACAATTGTAACAATTTAAGATAAGCAGGTCTCTTGGGGAAACTGACTTTCAGTTTAAAGGGCAATTAACCTTTATTAGCAAACTGTAATAACACAGAAAACCACAGAAATGTGTTCAAGCTTTCATAACCTGCCAAACAAAAACAGGAGTGGCCCAAAACATTTTTTGTCCCTCTTTCTATTTCCAAAATGTTGGGAGGTATTCATTTGCAGTGGTGTTTAAAATGCAGCTGTCAGCGAAGTGTTTTTCTTATTATATTGTCTGCTGCTCCTGAAAACAATGTAGCAAGGCGCTGATTAACAGCCCTGGAGAAGATATTACTTCTACTTGTTGTTTCAGGAGTCAGAACCAGAGGACATTAACAAATGTTGGAAAGTTGCTTTGAAACCAGAAATTCACTTTTAGTCCGCACTAGTGTTCCTGCCTCGGATGCCTCCCCTCCTGATAGGTAAGCCGGCGAGGGGGGTGGCATATTGAGGAGCCACCTCAGGTATTTATTTTACACAGCTTTTTACACCATTTTTTGACAAATTTAATTTTACACAGCATAATAAATAGGCCCCTAGGTGTCAGAATCCCTTTGTATAGAGCTGTTTTAGAGATGCAGACAAGGAAAAATATTCTGGAACCAGAACATAAACAAGCCCAACAGAATAGTTGAAGGTATAACAACTGGGCTAAATGTCGACTTTCCCAGCTAGAGACAGGGCTTCCTTTCATCCAAAATTTTCCAAAAAGTTAAAGGGATACTGTCATGGGGAAAAAAACATTTTTTCAAAATGAATCAGTTAATAGTGCTGCTCCAGTAGAATTCTGCACTGAAATCCATTTCTCAAAAGAGCAAACAGATTTTTTCATATTCAATTTTGAAATCTGACATAGATAGACATATTGTCAATTTCCCAGCTGCCCCAAGTCATGTGACTTGTGCTCTGATAAACTTCAGTCACTCTTTACTGCTGTACTGCAAGTTGGATTGATATCACGCCCTCCCTTTTCCCCCCAGCAGCCAAACAAAAGAACAATGGGAAGGTAACCAGATAACAGCTCCCTAACACAAGATAACAGCTGCCTGGTAGATCTAAGAACAACACTCAGTAGTAAAAAGCCATGTCCCACTGAGACTCCTTCAGTTACATTGAAAAGGAAAAACAGCAGCCTGCCAGAAAGCATTTCTCTCCTAAAGTGCAGGCACAAGTCACATGACCAGGGGAGCCTGGGAAATTGACAAAATGTCTAGCACCATGTCAGATTTCAAAATTGAATATAAAAAAATCTGTTTGCTCTTTTGAGAAATGGATTTCAGTGCAGAATTCTGCTGGAGTAGCACTATTAACTGATGCGTTTTGAAAAAAATATGTTTTCCCATGACAGGATCCCTTTAAGTACATTTGGGCTACAAATGAACCATAAAGTTGTAATGCAGTGTTTCTTTGGACTATGGACTTTTTGACCAGTTGGAGAACTGCAGCAGTCAAAAATACACTTCATGCCCTATTGAAAGCAGTCAGACATCTTTGCTAAAAGCTCAAGACAGCTTTATTGCACCAAGGGCCACCAGTCACAATTAGGGCTGCCAGTGCCACCTTTATCTTCTGGCCCTACTGGCCGGTGACATACATGGTGGGGTTGGGCCAGAGAGGAGTTTGAGAATCTGGGTTAGGTGAGTAGGCAGTTTGGGTTAGGTGAGTAGGCAGGGTTTGGGGGAGCTGAGAGAGGGATGTGGGGGCAGCTTTGAGATGGGCTGTGGTTTACAAATTTACCGGCTAATACCTAGCCTGTAAATTTGCAATAGTGGCCCCATTCTTGGCTGGGCCGGTGGCATCACAATCTGTGTATAGGGCCCTTTGATAGGCTCATATGACCAATATCTTGTCGAAAATTGGCAGGTTTGATTTTTCCCACCAGATCGAGGACTGCAATGGCTAGTTTATGCAGTCCTCACTCTTAATTGTAATCCGATCATTTGGCCCTAGGGCCAATGATCAGATTAGCACACCCAAATGAGCGGATCTTTACTGTAGGCCATATGCCATCCCCATGGCTGGTGCGTTTAAACACACAACATGCATGACATTGACATATAACAATTTAATTCCAAAATGGAGGATAAAACATATGAAACATATGAATAACTGAAAAACAACAGGAATATATATAAAAAAATTTGTCTTAGAATAACATTGTCTACATCAGTGCTGTGCAAGAGTATGGCATGATAATTTGTTATCTGAGGGCCAGATTTAATTGGAATAATTATGCTATACAAAGAAGTCCATGGAGCCCTTGGATGACAAGGTCCGAATTTATCAAGGTCCGAATTTATCAAGGTCCGAATTTATCAAGGTCCGAATTTATCAGAATATTTCTAAATTAGAAATCCAAGCAACTCCGATTGCCTGAATGGACCTTATTTATAAAGTAAAAATCCTGAAAAAATAGGGTTGGGCAAACTTCGGAGCCTTCCCCCGAAAACTCTGAATTGTTTGTGGTTTCTGCGCAAAAAACTCATAAATCTATGAAAAAATCTTAGTTTTCGGAGTTTTTTGCGCAGAAACCACAAACTTATAGGATATCGGTATGGACACTGGGACCTTCCCCATTGACTTATACAGGACCTCGAGAGCTTTTAGATGCCGGGGTTTTGGATTCTGAGTTTTAAGACCATCACGAAAAAAACGCAGCCATCAAGTCGGATGCAACAGAAATAAGGGAAGAGATGGAAATGTCGGATGAAGTTGCAGCGTTCATCGGACGCGACACGACTGTTGGATGCAAACACAGCATGCAGCGTCTACATTCGTCAGTCGTGTTGTGTCAGACGAATGCTGCCACACCATCCGACGTTCCTGTTGCTTACCTTATTTCCGTTGCACCCGACTTGATGCCTGCGCTTTTGCGTCGGATTGTGCCGAAATCGCCCATGGAGTGCTACCCTGTTTATATATTAAACAAAAAACATTGAATGCAGGCATTGTAGAGCATGTAGACAAGACAGTAAATGACCCCAACATAATATTACACTGGCACAATCACTTCCAAACTGGCACAATGATACCTGGCAAATTTGGATACAATAACCCTATCTCAAAGTGACCCCCAACATGTACACTTACAGCATAGTTGCTTCCTTGTTCAGCGATCAAATTGCTTTCTGAAGACACAACTAGCAGGTTACACAACCAAACAGATTAAAAGAGAAAACGCCTTCAAGTCACAAGAAGCAAGGAAATAAAATGAGAGGGATTGCTAGAAATCACACCACATTTCACAAAGAGCTCCGCTGAAAAAAGGCACCTAAGTGGTCTCGCTTTCTCTCACCCCTAATAAACGTTGCACCCCTCCCTCACAATTGGGTTTCTGTGTGTTACCATTAGATGTTCATCCTTCCTTCCTCTTCAGTTTGCAGAAGGAGCTGCTAAGCACAAACCTTTCTAAACTTCTGCTCCTCCCTCCAGCTGCTACCAGCACTGGCCTATTTATGGCAAAATGTGCATGGCTTAGCTTTATCTCTTCTTGCCATATGCTTTCCTATTGGCTGATCTGCAGCAGGGACTTGCCCTTCATTTCACTTAACTTGCTCATCGCCAGAGATAATTGTGAAGCTGAAAATATCTGTGCTGCAGCTCCATTTCTACCATAGACTCTGAAGCAAAAGGACCTGTTTCAAAGTGCCAGTCTGATTTCCTGTTTGTTTTAGTATTGACTGATGTGTGTTATGTGCTGGAAAACATCAGGAAATATGATCTTAATGCTTCCTCATTTAAAGCTGCCATGCTCACTGAGACAGAAACCACTAAGTGCAGCTAGAGTAAATAAACAGGTTGTAAACTAAGCCAGAATATACAGGATTTATTTTGTTCTAAATATACCTTTACATTTAAAGAGAATGAAAGAAAAAAACATGGGGGGTGAATAAGGCACCCCCTGGTGACATAAATTGGTTACATTCTACCCCAAGCTGGTGCCCTCTTACACAAATTCAGTGCAATGAACAGCAGGGATGAATGATGAATTAAGCAGCCAGACCATGGTACGTTATTTAGTAAAGTACAACATTGCCACTGCCCCTGTGATTTTACTGTTATTTTAAAAGTATACTTTCATGGGGAAAAATGTTTTTTTTTTCAAAATGCATCAGAAAATATGCGTGCTCCAGCAGAATTCTGCACTGAAATCCATTTCTCAAAAGAGCAAACACATTTTTTTATATTTAATTTTGAAATCTGACATGGGGCAAGACATATTGTAATTTTTCCAGCTGCCCCAGTCATGTGACTTGTGCTCTGATAAACTTCAGTCACTCTTTACTGCTGTATTGCAAGTTGGAGTGATATCACCCCCCCCCCCAATCAGCCCATCAGCAGAACAATGGGAAGGTAACAAGATAACAGCTACCTAACACAAGATAACAGCTGCCTGTCGATATAAGAACAATAGTAAAAATCCAGGTCCTACTGCAACACATTCAGTTACATTGAGTTACATTGAGTAGGAGAAACAACAGCCTGCCAGAAAGCAGTTCCATTCTAAAGTGCTGGCCATTTCTGAAAGCACATGATGAGACAAAATGACCTGAGATGGCTGCCTAAACACCAATATTCCAACTAAAAAAAAT
Source organism: Xenopus laevis (assembly GCF_017654675.1). Classification (NCBI taxonomy): domain Eukaryota; kingdom Metazoa; phylum Chordata; class Amphibia; order Anura; family Pipidae; genus Xenopus; species Xenopus laevis. The sequence goes on from NC_054386.1 coordinate 63,095,394, forward strand.
ACACTTACTGGTTCAGGAATTAAATTTTATATGGTAGAGTGAATTATTTGCAGTGTAAACAGTGTAATTTAGAAATTAAAAATCATGACAGAATCCCTATACCCCAAAAAATGTAGATCTTTATATAGTGAATAAAGTACCCCCTATTGTAAAATATAAGGATATTATAAGTGACAGAGGAGTTCCATGACCATCGGCTGAGTGCTTTTATACAGGTCATGGAATTCCGAGGTTACTTCTAATATCCTCATATTTTCCAACAAGGGGTACTTATTATAATACACAAGTTTTAGTAAGTCATGTGACAAAAATGACATCACTACTCACTATAACTGATGACATCACTAGTCACCGTTTAAAAGGATATAATTTACAGGATATTCGTGGCTCTTGTGTATTATATCTCTATAAATATATTGCATAAAACAGCCCATTTGTAAAACCCTGCTTCTTGAAAATGAAACCTTTTCATAAAATATACTTTTTTAGTAATATGTATTATTTGGTAATCCTAAATAGAAAATTGACATTTTAAGTAACGAGTCGCCCCCTGGGATCCTACGATTCATGGTGCACACAAACAAACCAAGGGCACACAAACATGTTAGGTCACATGAGCCAATGAATGAACAATGTTCTGTGTTTTGCTCCCACACTTCTTCCTGTTACAGTTTCCGATCAGGTGATCTTTGGGGAGCACACTCACGAAATGGGGGCTCGAAGAAAGAGATATAAAAGGGCAATCTTTACTGATATATACATATAGATATATTTCAATTAGGTAAGTCTTTAATATGCCACTTAATATAAAATAAATCAGCTGGTTAAGTATTCATTTTTGGGGTATAGTTTTCCATCACGCAGTTTTGGGAGGAGCAAATTAGTAAACCATAATAATTTAATACTGTACCTTGTCATGCTAGATTATAGCTTTTTCACAATAGGCACCTCGCAGTGATTTGGTTTGCTTATTTCTGACCCTGTGCCAGTATTCCTCTGGATAAATGCACCAGCATTGGCTAATTTTACACTCATAGAGGCACTGCCATATTTTATTGTGTCCTAGGCATCCCCTGCACTTGCACTACGCAATACTGAAATGGGTAAAGAATTTCTGCGTTGTATATGTTCAGAACCGAGTGGGGTCGGCGATGCTGGGAAACTGGAATATTATGGCTGTGTAATGCCATACTCCAGCCTGGTATATATAAGAGGAGCACTGGCCTGGGGTTAGAATAACTGGGGGAGGGGGGTTCAATAAAAACCCTCCAATATAGTGGTTAATGCACAAACAACCATCCTAAATTGCACCATCCTAAATTGACACCATCACCCACTAGAAAAAAAAAAAACATGACAATGCTGAAACTGCCCTTTTCAGCCTGAAAATGTAATGATTGTTTTCAGTACCAATACCGTTGCATGTCTACCACTTAAATGGGTGCTTCACCTTTAAGTTAACTTTTAGTATGGTATAGAATGGCCAATTCTAAACATCTTGTCAATTGGTTTTCATTATTTATTTTTTTTATAGTTTTTATTTGCCTTCTTCTTCTGACTCTTTCCAGCTTTCAAATGACCTGACCCCTTCCAAAAACAAATGCTCTGTAACACAACAGAATATTTGTTATTGCTACTTTTTCTTACCCATTCTTCTATTCAGATCCTCTCCTATTCATATTCCAGTATCTTATTCAAATTAATGCATGGTTGCTATGGTAATATGGACCCTAGCAACAAGAATCCTGAAACTGCAAACTGGAGAACTGCTGAATAAAAAGCTAAATAACACAAAAAACACAAATAAAAAATTAAAACCAATTACAAATTGTCTCAGAACATCAGTCTCTTCTTTATACTATGGGGCAGATTTACTAAGGGTCGAATTTCGAACTTAAATAAACTTCGAAATTCGACCCTCGAATTGAAATCCTTCGACTTTGAATATGGAAGTCTTAAGATTTCTAGCGTATTCAATTGATCGAACGATCGAATAGAAATCGTTCGATCGAACGAACGACTTAATAGTTTGAATCGAACGATTCGAACGATTTTTATCGATCAAAGGATTTCTATTCGATAAAAAAAACTTAGAAAAGTGCTGTGGAATTGCACTTCGGTAGCTTTAATTTGGCGAAGTATGAAGTCAAAGTTTTTTTTAAAGAGACAGTACTTCGATTATCGAATGGTTGAATATTCGAATGATTTTTAATTTGAATCAAAGTCGAAGTAAATTCGAAAGCTTGGGGCAAGGTACCTACTTCATAAGCAACTACCCCTAGTCTGCCACTGGAAAAAGTTAAGCGGGTTTTGACAGGCCCACGACATGGCCAACCGGGTTGTCTGGGGCGCCCGGCCGGCATTGCCCTGCACTGGCAGAAGCACACATGGGCTCATTTATAAACTTTGCGCAGGGCAGAATGATTCGCACATTGAAAATATGTGCCCTGCGCCTGGTTATATTAATAAAGTTGAATGAGAGTGTGCAAAAATATTTGCGAATGTTTTTTTCATACTGCGAATGTCTATAAGAGCTTTTTAAATATGGCAATTTATGCAAACACTGCGTTTGAATTACGTCACAACTTTGGTGGTGAAGAAAATAGTCGCAAAACAGTTGCAGCAAATTGCGAATTTAAGTTACTATCAACGCTTTTTTCGCGCACAACAACCTCGCAAAGTGCCTGTACTCACGCACAGACACATCTCATTTGCAAATTTTTTCCCAATGCGAATTTGCAAAAAACAGAAAGATGGGCACAGCAGTGAAATATTTTAGCGTTCAGGAAAAAGGAAGGGCAAAACAACCATTTGCGAATAAATATGCACTGCACAAACTTAATAAGTGACCCCCACTGAGTGATAAACCAACAAGTTGCTTCTATGGTACAGAGACGCGGAAGCACACTAATCTGCTATTACCTTTTGTGCGGCCAGACGCATGTAGCCTCACTGGGACAGGGGAGAATTCCAACTCCATCTGGGCTGAGCACACACTGAGCCTGTAGGATGCAGCCTTGACAGCACACTGCGCACCTTTACCCCTCCTAAACTTATTGCTCCACACAGGCAGGGTCCACTTTATGAACAATGCTCGTGACTCTTGATTTCAGAGCGCCCTCTGCTGGTCAATTAAGGAGTAGTCCTAATTGTAATGTTTACTTCCTAATCCTGATGTTAAAAGGCATACTAGATGCTTGTCATTGTAATCATAGCTCCAGAGCCTCTCCCGTGTGAAAATAAAAACAATCCTTACATCGCCTTACGACAGCATTCTGGTTCTATTTGCTCATTCTCTTCTTTTACTAAATAAATTCTACACTGAAGCATGGTTTCTCAGATATTTCCAAAAAAATTCCAAATGAGTTTAAGGGTAACAAACTACAAACATTGCCCTGGAATGATTTTTGGCCCATCCTAACAAGTGGATTTGCTCCAGGTTGTTCAGGTTAGGTGGATGTTCATTTTAAAGTAGTACATCAGTTTCCCTTTTCATAAATTATGCAAAATTGGATCCTGGGACCCCATCCCCACAAGAGGGAGGGGGGCGAGCAGCCCACAAGGCTTCTGCATCAGGTTTTTTTCTTAGTGTCACACTGGCCCAGTCTAACCCTGATCTCCATCATGGGACATTTACTGCCTTAGTGCTGTCCGAGGTGTATCTACTAGCAGTTCAATTGTACCTGGGCCTGCACCCACATGGAGCCCACCGGAGCTACAAAAAAGGTAAAACGTGAGGGCAGGGAATTTTTGCATGCGTGCAGTGCAAGCGGCATGTGTCCAGTGAAAGAGGGGAGACGAATACTTATCCTGCCCCAGAGCCTGGGCTACATTAGTTACACCTCTGACTTGTGGGGCTCTGTGAGGCTCCCTGTCACAGCATTTCTGTCCTCAATGTGGGCCCCCAGGGTTCAGTCATACACTCAGCTGTCTTGTCTGGATTAAGACCAAAGTAAGAATAGAGCTCACACACCGTTAGTGTGTCTAGTGATACCCAGTCAAGTCCATAGTACAAGTAAAATTAAATGGCACGAGATACAGGTACAGTTGTGTTCAGTCTGACATCACTAACCTGATCAATCACTGCTTTGGTAGAAATTGTATTTCTACATGGCAAATAATTTACTAGTAGGTGTAGCAGAGTAATAGTAAACCAACAGACCCAACAGTCATGACATGCATGCTGCTGATTCTGTGTAATTGAATCATTAATTGAGGCTTGTTCCAAATAATAGCAGTGTGGAATTTAACCAAAACCTGAAAGATGTGGAAGAAAATGGAAAACTATCATTGAAATGGACAGAAGAATAGTCAAAATGGCAAAGATCAGCTTCAAGAAGGTCTAATGTTACCTGTCAGTACTGTTACAATTAGAAGACGTCTATGTGAAGCCAAACTATCAGCAAGAAGCCCTCACAAAGTCCCATTGTTGAAAAAACACATTGACTGACTGGTGCAGCATTTTGTAGACCGACAGTTAAACGTGAGGGCAGGACATTTTTGCATGCGTGCAGTGCAAGCGGCATGTGTCCAGTGAAGGGGGGAGACGAATACTTATCCTGCCCCAGGGCCTGGGCTACATTAGTCACACCTCTGACTTGTGGGGCTCTGTGAGGCTCCCTGTCACAGCATTTCTGTCCTCAATGTGGGCCCCCAGGGTTCAGTCATACACTCAGCTGTCTTGTTTGCAATTAGAAGACGTCTATGTGAAGCCAAACTATCAGCAAGAAGCCCTCACAAAGTCCCATTGTTGAAAAACACATTGACTGGCCTAAAGAGAAATGGTACAGCACTTTGTGTGAACAGTACTGTGGGAAGACAGTGAAGCATGGTGGCACAGACATCGACGATCGGACGATCGAAGGAAAAATCGTTGGATCGAACGATTAAATCCTTCGAATCGAACGATTCGAAGGATTTTAATCCATCGATCGAACGATTTTCCTTCGATCAGAAATTGCTTAGAAAGCTTATGGGGAAGGTCCCCATAGGCTAACATTGGTGCTTGGTAGGTTTTAGGTGGCGAAGTAGGTAGTCAAAGTTTTTTTTTTTAAAGAGACAGTACTTCGACTATTGCATGGTAAAATAGTGAAATGATTTTTAGTTTGAATCGTTCGATTCGAAGTCGTAGTCGAAGGTCGAAGTAGCCAAAAAAAACTTCGAAATTCGAAGTTTTTTTCATTCTAATCCTTCACTCAAGCTAAGTAAATGTGCCCCTTAGTCTCTGCAGCTTGTTTGTGTATGGGGCACTCTGACAGGCCTTCCCAACCTCACCAGACAGTTTTAAAAATCTGATCTGGGCAACAGCCATATCAGCTCATTGATGCAGTCCAAACACCGATGGCCTGTATCTCCATTGTTGTGATCCAAGGGCTAAATGATTGGATCAGCCCACCTCAAGGTGTTTGGCCAGGTCGCCAAACAAGTGGATCTTTCATTGTATGGTCAACTTTAGGCTACTGAGAAACAGGCACTACTACTCTACTGAACTCCAATCGTTTTTGTCTCTGCACTGGCAGGCCTGGGTGCAGACAAAATGATTGGATATTTGGCCTGTGCACTAACTAGACAGTCTTAAGTAAAGTTCCAAATGATCTTAAAGGAAAATACCCCTCAAACAATGTAGGTCTCTTTAAAAATATATTGCATGAAACAGCTCACATGTAAAACCCTGCTTCATGTAACCAAACCATTTTCATTATATACTTTTCTAATAGTATGTGCCATTGGTTGATCATAAATAGAAAATTGCCATTTTAAAAAATAAGGACCGCCTCCTGGGATCGTACAATTCACTGTGCACACAAACAAACCAAACATTTACTATGTCTCTTATGAGAACAAATCCGCTCCTCTAGTTCAGCTTAATGTTGAGGTTCATCATGCATCTTCTTTCTGTGTTGTCATCTGCAGTTTTTGTATTCTGGAGGACTCAACCATTTGGTTGTCTTGAAATATTAACTCTCCATACCTTTACCAACAATATCCAGATATACTTAACCTTCTTCTCTACCACTAAAATTTCAGACCCAGTGAATTATGACCACAACTGTTATCCGGACAAACACCCAGTCACCCACCATGACTGATAATGTGTTGCGCAGGAAATTACCCCTGAGCAATCATGGGCTGGTGGATGACCCTGCTGAGCAGGTACACGACTAAAATTTGTGCCTGGCCGGTGAGGTCCAGGAGTGGGTGATTGGGGTCAGGGGATATAAATACCTGTGTTGGCAAGCGAACAGGTTCTTCAGCAAAAGGCAGCAAGAGGTGAAGTCTGTGCCCACCCCCCACCCTTAATTGATAATAAATATAAATATGGCATGAATATTATTAATTGTAAACTTTTTTTGGATACATACTACTGAAAAAGAAACCTCCAATCTCCAATATACTTTAAACGTGTACTGTTTTTATAAGATATACAATCAAATCTTCACTTTTTTTAAGAAAAATTCAGTCAAAACCTGTGTATCCATATGCTCTTTATCATTCCCTCCACTTTTTACCTTCAAAGCTCCATCTCTGAAAACTTAATTGAAGCTATGTAGTAATAATAATGTAAACAGTCTGCCTAATAAGAATCAATATATCCTTTTTTTATTATAAAACATTAATTGTTTTGTTTTACTTTTTCATCTCTCCTACAACTGCCTTTATAACTACCACCAAATTTTAAACAGACATAATGAACTCTGTATATGCAAACTCCTCCCTTCTCTCACACAGGTCTGTGCCAGGCTTTCATACAATGAGGAGCTCTTTATACTAAGGGTTTATTTTTGGACCGGAAACTTTAACTACCTTTCCTCCTCCCACAGTTAAAAAGAACCAGAGAAAAAGATTTCCTTCTATATGAATATAAATAACTAGATCAGGACATTTATACTGAAAAATGAAACCACAAAGAAGAAGAAAAAGGCACGTTTATTGTATATAAAGACAAGAGTTCATTGTTATATTAGAAATAAGAAAATATTACATTAAAGCAGCATATAATACTGACAAACCATTTGTCGTGCAAGTCAGAAAAGCATTCCTGCTTGACTAGGTAAACACTATATATATCTCCGTTGTAAAATAGAAAATAGTCAAAAGATCATAAAAATACATCACATAAAAATACACAAAAAACAAAAGGAAATCTGTAGACACAATTTCATATTTAGTTGGCAACATTCTGCTAAACCATTAGGAGCTGATCACCTAACCTCTGCAATTAGGCTTTTAGAAATGCTAAGCTCCCTTGTTTTGCACATACATATAAACCTTTCCCTTGTTCTGGCCTTGGCCAGCAGAAGATTGTACCACCACAGATTGTACAGTCTAAGGTAGTCAAGTGTATAAAGGCACTAGCTAAAAATGAACAGACATTAAAAAACTGTTAGAATAAAAAAGTATTTAGCATTAGCTTATATTGGGTTATTTTATAAAGTGTCCCTTTTTCAAAATTTATACCGCTTCATATCTGGTAGATGCCTTGCTCACACATCAGAGATGGGCTACAAAAGCTAAGCACACACAACCAGTGAAGTCAATGTACAATGCTTGTTCATTTCATATGGAATCCCTATATGGATATAGCATCAAAGTATAAAGCAAATCTCTTTGAATGGCATCACATTGTGTCCTAATTAACAGGCAGCACCAATAACTACAGACGAACTTCCCTTGATGGACAGCTTTTCTTCTGGGCGTATGGACAGTCAGGACCCAAAAGCAATAGAAAGAGCTATGAGAAATTACACCTATGGAAGTCTCAGGAGCTGTGGTAGCCTTGAGTTTTGCAGCTCATAGAGACTCATGGAGACTAATGGCCCCGCTATTGCTTGCTCTGGCAATCACCTAAACACATTAGTGCAAGAGTTGGTCAGGTCGCTGTTGCCTTGAAACATGGCAAACTCCATTTCTAAGATAAAAACCAGTATATAAAAGCACTTGGAGGGAATTTGGGCAAACTAGTGCTACCTCCTGAGATAACAAAAAAAAACCCCCACAGAAATCACCTTGTGTGCCTCTGCCCTATCAGAGGCTCATAGCACATGTGGTGATTTGTTACTGCTGCAGTGGTCTCTGTGAAAGCCAAATTGATTAAAGGCCCTTAAAGGAGAAGTAAACCTTTAAAATAAGTGAATGTAAAACTGATGAGGGGGCTATTGTAAGCATGTAATTTACATTCATTATTTATTTTCTTTTAATTCCAAGATATTAAGGGATACATCTACTGTTAATATGAATGAATTTTGATACAACAGCACCACCTGCTGGTCAGTTTCCCACTAGTCTGACCACCAAGTAGTCAAAAGGAAGTTGTCAGGAGAAATAAAGAAAGGCTTCTCTTATGTTCTTCTGCTTAGGAAAGATTTTCATTTTCATGGAAATACAGTATAGCTGTAACATATAAAATTGTGGAAACTCGCTGCCTGTGGTAGACACTGGTAGTGAGAGGCGGGTACAGAAAGCCATGGAGATTCTGAGTGGTTCCTGTCACCATCAATATCATTGTGCTGTGCTGGGGGAACATTTAACACATAACACCACACGGTGCGACTAGGATACGGCTCTTTCTGTTTTTGTTTATGAACAAAAAAAATAAGTCACAGTGAACACTTGCGTCACTGACAGTTCAAACAAGAGTCTGACAACAAATGTAATCTAGAATGAGCCATTGTGTAACTCCTACTGCTATACACATAAAAGGTAACTGAAGAACTGAAGTTATCCATTAATAGACACACTGCTACTGTTAGGACAGTTACACATTATGATGTCAGGAGTTTATCCTTGGTCCTTTTAGCTCTGATAACATCTTTGCTTGTGACTATAGTGTTACTTAAAGGAGCATTACATTTTTTAAATGCTTCAATTTCCTCACTGTAATAAACTATTGCAATTTATATTAGTGTTGCAAGGTAATTCCATCATTCTAACAGTTTACAGATGTGTCAGTTATTTTTTGTATACCTACCATCACCTCCCAAACCTGTCACTGTGACATATGGCTTACTAACTCCTGTCCTGTCCGACAACCAAACAGCATATACAAGTAAAACCATAAAACTATGGGTAAACAGGGAGTAAGGGGTGTTAGTCTAACTGGAAAATGCCATAGCAAACCATGGGAATGTGGCTGCTACAATCTAAGAAATCAGTGGTCCTGAAAGGCAGATTGTATAATATTATGCATACCAATTGGTTTAGGTGCTGAATAAGCTAACTTAAATGTCCAGGGATAGGACTTTTTGGGGGGGGGGGGGGCTGGAACAGAAAAATAGTTTTCGATATAGGGTGAGAAAGCCTCTTCATGTATCCTATTATTGCTGCACCATCATAGCCAGAAGAAGAATCAGTGCACCCTCAAATCTGACATCGAAACACTCTGTGGGGAGTAGAAAAAAAAAAAAAAAATAATAGAGTCACACACAGCAGTTACAGATCACACAACAGTATAAAATATACACACACACACACACACACACACGAAGAATTCACATAAAGAACAGAAGATGAGCCGCACTCACAGGACTTAAAAAATAATAAATATTGATTTATTTAAAGTATATGACCAACGTTTCGGCCTCCTCCAAGGCCTTTCTCAAGGTACAGAAAATGGTAAAATACGTGCTTTAAATACATAGAATGGCGGGAAAAAACAGCAACACCCTTAATGACGTATAATTTACGTCAATGCCTAGTAACGGTCATTAAAATAAATCACATTAGCTGTTAACTATGTATATTACCCACACTAAAGATTAAATAATCAATTACCTATACCACTATATCACACCTCACAGTTAATCATAATCATGATCATAAAAAGGTTAAAAAACTGAAAAACAAAGCAAGAATGTAACACATTTGTTTCATCAAATTGATATTGTTTTAAATGTTACAAAAATGTCTTAGTTTGAGGAAGTTCCTAGAGTGAAAGCAAGAAATGTGCCTCTCCTATAACACTATACCTATTCTTCCACATGATGTGTAGCGTATCGTAAATATATTACATAAGGGCCATATTAAACTATAATAAACAGATTATAATAAAAAGACGCGCAAACCCATAGGATAATGAGTTGCGGGTATGTGATACTTGGTATACGCTACACATCATGTGGAAGAATAGGTATAGTGTTATAGGAGAGGCAGATTTCTTGCTTTCACTCTAGGAACTTCCTCAAACCAAGACATTTTTGTAACATTTAAAACAATATCAATTTGATGAAACAAATGTGTTACATTCTTGCTTTGTTTTTAAATTTTGTAACCTTTTTATGATCATGATAATGATTAACTGTGAGGTGTGATATAGTGGTATAGGTAATTGATTATTTAATCTTTAGTGTGGGTAATATACATAGTTAACAGCTAATGTGATTTATGTTAATGACAGTTACTGGGCATTGACGTAAATTATACGTCATTAAGGGTGTTGCTGTTTTTTCCCACCATTCTATGTATTTAAAGCACGTATTTTACCATTTTCTGTACCTTGAGAAAGGCCTTGGAGGAGGCCGAAACGTTGGCCATATACTTTAAATAAATCAATATTTATTATTTTTTAATTCCTGTGAGTGCGGCTCATCTATATCTATATATCTATATATGCAATCCTGGCCCCTCTGACGCTCCCCCTCCCCTGTGTGCTTACCTTTTTGCGCCTGAGGGGACATGGATTTTACTATTGAGTGGTGTTCTTATATCTACCAGGGAGCTGTTAACTTGTATTAGGGGGCTGCTATCTGGTTACCTTCCCATTGTTATATTGTTATACTGCTGGGGGGGGGGGTGATATCACTCCAACTTGCAGTACAGCAGTAAAGGGTGACTGAAGTTTATCCAATGAGTCACATGACTGGGGCAGCTGGGAAACTCACAACATGTCTAGTCCCATATCAGATTTTTTTTTATGTTTAATGTTGAAATCTGTTTGCTCTTTTGAAATATGGATTTCAGTGCAGAATTCTGCTGCAGCAGCCCCATTAACTGATGCGTTTTGAGAAAAAAAAACATTTTTTCCCATGACAGTATCCCTTTAAGCATTTCTTAAATCTAGAAGTACAACATAAACTGGTTGCATATATTTTAATGCCCAGTTTTAACAGTGTACATGCTGTGCTGCTGCAACCAGCTGATCTACAAACAGGAAAAAAAAAAAAATATATAGCATAATGTACCTTAATGCCTGCAGCGCAGAGGTTTAGTTACACCATCTCATATTGGTTGTTTGTAATATAACGGGATAGACAGCAAGCCAGGAACATTCCCACAAGCTACAAAAGGAAAAAAAATGATATTTATATTATTATTTAATGATACCATTAAATAAGTCAAAAGCAGCTACCACTTCTTTAAAGGGGCAGCAATGCCATAGTAAAAATATTTACATTTATTTGTTCTGTCCGTTTGTCCATAACCCGATACATTTCCTGGCAGCAGCAGTCCTACTTTACAGGAGAACATTTTTATCTGACTTTCTCATGCACTTGCAACTGTGATGCCCATACCCAAAAAACACTTATTCTAAGAACTGTATCTATTACCTGATATTGTGGTCCCTAAAGTTCACTGGAATTTGAGAGGCAGCCTCTATGTCTAAATACTAATTTATCTACATAAAAATATATTTGAAACATACATGGTTTTTACCAGTGAACATTATTACATTTAACTTAATGGAAACAGTTTATATTTTGTGATTACAGACCCTTTATAGAACTGAGAGGTGGCCTACTCCATGTGCCCTAGGCATATGCTGGAGTGTCATAGATAAGCTTAATTTAGGGACTGTTGCAAAACAGCCATAAACAGAAAATTGAGATCAGATATGTCAAACTGAACTTTTAACCAGTGTTTGATCAAGTACTAAAGTTAGATCTGGCAGGACATCTCTTTGGAGGAAGTGCATCTATTTAGAAGCAAAAATGTCAAAAGTCATGATACCGAGATGATTATCAGCTATGACAACTATTGCTGATTGAAATGATTTCTATGTAGTCTTGCAAAACGCATTTGAACTAAGGAATACATTTGAAGCTTGCAGATTTTATAGAAATTTGGGAGAGGAGTTTGGTGTAAATTAGTCAGCAGACAATGTGGCTTGCCCCATAGAGAACACGGAAACAGCTTTTTTACCTGAAACGCAGAATGAAACAGATCATTCATGTGGCACAAGCTTAAACACATAAAAATGAATCTTGTGGGTCAGCAATTATTTAGTGGGTTCAAGCACCACCTATTTTGAGATCATTTTTGATTTTATGATTGATTTTTCGATCATATCAACATATTTTATAGAAGGCATGGTTCTAAGTTGGCAAACCCATACATAGTAACATAGTAAGTTAGGTTGAAAAAAGACACACATCCATCAAGTTCACAAGATAAAAACTGTGAACATTTTACTCTGCGTGCACCTTTAATCTAGAATACCTACTGTATATAACAAGACTGCAGATATTGAAGCAGTTATGCAACATGCAATACTATTCAGCCACATAGCATGGGGGTTTCATGTGAGGGCAGTAATAAAATACATAAAAAACCCCAATATATTAGGCACCCCCTTCCCCAGTGAATAAAAGGGGCCATTTAATCTATATAAAAGTCTTGTTATACAGAATGCTCAGGATCTGAGGGTTTCCAGATAACAGATCTTTTCGTAATTTGGATCTTTATACCATAAAGTGATACGGACATGTTCCTATAAATATCATAGAAATGTGTCCATATCAAGGTGCTGCACGCCGAATAGATTCCACTAAAAAAAAACCTCAAAGCTGACCCCAGCCCCACAAACCTTTGTGAAGCAGACCCTCTGACACTGCTAATGGATCTTCTGCGTTGTTTCGGTGACCCTGGGCTAAGGGTGGATTGATCCTTCCATAGGCTGACGTTTGGTTTTCTTTTGTAATTGGCCTGTGGAAGGATGGCGCCGTCCCCAGCCCAGTGTCACTAAAACAATGAAGAAGATCGTTTAGAAATGTCGGAGGATCGGTTAAACAAAGGTTTGCGGGGCTAGGGCGGGTTTTAAAGGAAAATATTCAGCGCACAGAACCTCCTAGATACGGACACGTTCCTATGATTTTTATAGGAACATGTTAGTATGAATTTTAATCTCCTAGAAAATAATGTAAACATTAAAAATTTTGCAACCAAATAGTATATGTATATATATCTTAGTTAGAATCAAGTACAAGGTATTGTTTTATTATTACAGAAATTATCTTTTAAAAATGTTATTTGTATAAAATGGAGCCTATGGAAGATGGCCTTTCTGTCTGGAGAATAAGTTTCATGATAACAGATCCCATACCTGTACGCCTTTCGTCAAAATAAATAGAACTTAAGCTAAAATTACATTCTATCTACATTTATTATACAAAAACCATAGTACAGGTATGGGATGTGTTATCCAGAATGCTTGGGACCTGGGGTTTTCCTGATAACAGATCTTTCCATAATTTGCATCTTCATACTTTCAGTCTACTAGAAAATCATGTAAATATTTAATGAATACAATAGGCTGGTTTTGCCTTCAATAAGGATTAATTATATCTTACTTTTGATCAAGTACAACGCACTGTTTTATTGTTATGGAGAAAGAGGGAATCATTTTTAAAAATATGGATTATTTGATTATAATGGAGCCAAGGGAAACATCCTTCCTGTAATTCTGAGCTTTCTGGATAACGGATGCCATACCTGTATTTTCAGGATTAAATAAATAAGCAAAATCTCCAGAACAAATATCAGGCTTATGTTCCACAGGCACAGGAGTATGGCACACACAGGCAGAGCAGCCCACACACACAGGCAGAGTATGGCGCACACACAGGGAGCATATGGGAGGCAGAACAGAGCAAGAGACAGGGAAACCTATCAGGTATCACTGTATGTAATATGTACTACATACAGTGACACAGTGCTGGTGCCCCATTAGCATTTTGCATAAAGTGTGAACAGGTGAACAATGTTTCAGTCCGGGTCTCAGGTGTGAACAGTACAGGACTTTAGGATGTGAACAATACAGGTGTCACTAGTGTGAACAATGCAGGAGGATTACATGTGTGAAGAGTACAGGGGATTAGTCTGAATTTGAGGTTTAAACAATGCAGGGGCCAGTTAATCTCTGTAGTGATACCATTTAAAGTTTACTCATGGTAAGCAAACACTGCAGGTAGGTGGGAGGGCCCAGTTTGGACAGCCCTGAGTTATCTGTTCAGATGCACAAACTTCTGTGCAGGCTGATTATTAATAGTCTTTGTAGTGTCACTAATTAATATGGGTCTACTTTAAAAGGGATAATTTGGAATGACTACAGAGATAAAATGGAACACAAAAGCGCACATGCTGCAAAGCTAATTAGACATTAGATCAGATGTGCAGAGCATAGCAGAATACAAACTAGATTAGCCACAGCAGTATACAAAATCTTAATCGACTGCCTATACCAGGGGTGTCCAAACTTTTAGCTCGCTGGGCCACATTGGAAAAAGAAAAATTGTCTGGGGCCACACATGAAATATACAAACACGTTTGATTTGTAAAATTTGTAAAAGTAAAGGAAATACACAGCAAAGAACTACAATGCCAGTTGGATAACCAGATGGAGCTATACACTGGAATATGGGACACCTGGATATTAATTAGACGTATTATTATATTATTATTACTAACTGGGCAATGGGCAGAGTCCCCCCTCCTCCTGTATCCTTTGCAACATGTCGTTTCCTCGGGAACCAAACTGGGCCGCATTCATATGCATCCCGGGCCGCATTTGGCCCTCGGGCCGCAGTTTGGACACCCCTGGCCTATACTGTAGGTACTTACTCCTAACTGAAGAATCATTTGGTCTAATCTGCAATATAGTTTTGTATAGAATCTGACCCTGACCCTTTAATTAGACAAATGCAACCTCACTATCTGTTTAGCATATCGTATGTTGATCCCTAAATTCATATGACTTACTACAGTCCAAAAAAAGTATGAGAATTACTGGGACCATCTATGGAGCCACTGGAAAGTTACATTCCTCTTGGGATATCATATTGCTTCGGTTAGGTGTTTTCAGACATCATTGCTGGGCAGTAGCCAGAATGAAGGATAAACAACCGCATTGGTCTGGGTGCCACATCAGACCTGGTAGCTGGTTGTTTCCATATTTTGTGACCTAATCTCTGCAAAGTGGAAATTGCTCATTACCAGAGCAAAGTACATTTGACAGGGCCTTGTGGGAAGAATGAGTCTTTATGTCCAGAAACCTCACACTAGAAGTGCCAAAATCAGTGATTGGCAAAACATCCAATACCATGTTCCTGTGTAAGGGTTAAACTACACAAGAGACTTAAGCCAGACAGACTTTGTAGGGTACTTCATTTCATCTTTCACATTTATATAAAACTCGATTTAAAAAAGTGGCTATTTATTGCTTTCATGTATTTACATAGTGATTGTGATACAATGACAAAGTCCATTACATTTTATCTTGTCAGATAATAAAACACAGCAAGCAGCATTCTCTTCCAACAGTTGTGTCAGATGGCAAGTGTTTCATGTAATTAACAGACAGGATTTTAATTTGAGTTACTACACATTTACTAAAGTATTGATATTGTTTGCAGGTCAAAATAACCTGTTCTGCTTCAAAACCAACATGGTAAACCAAGGGTCCCCAACCTATTTTATCCGTGAGCCACATTTAAATATTAAAAAGTCGGGGAGCAATACAAGCAAGAGAAGTTCCTAAGGGTGCCCAATAACAACTGTAATTAGGGATTTAGTAGCTCCTATGTGAACTTGCAGACTAAGCTGGGTCTGTTTGGTAGTACCTCCAAAACTCGAGTCACCTCTGACTTCGTCATTGACTGAGTTGCGGGCACTGCCTGATACTACTATATATATCTATCTGACTGAAATCGAAATTTAGAAGACATTACCTGGAAGCAAGCTATTCCGAAGGATATGCCAGCAACAACACCCATTCGTGACTCCATGACGGTAGTAACCAAAGAAATACAACCCTACAAATAAACAGCAATAGTGAGAAAAATGATTATCTAATAACTTTCACAAGTAAAGCATGCAGTTAAGCTACATCTGCTATTTGATAGGAGAAAGCAATCCCGTAGTATCAAAACATTTTGCTTGAAAAGGAATTTCTTACACCCAAGTTTACCCAACTTACCTATATAAATTCATATTAACAGAAGGAATAGTATGTGTATCCTAAACATGCATCTGAAATTGACTCTGTAGAGACTTACTTCATATATTTCACGTAAAAGAGCAATTTGCATTGCTGTTCCAAAATGCTCAGGTTGATGGGCCTATTTATCATGCTGTGTAAAACACCACCAGTGATGTTGCCCATAGCAACCAATCAGCAATTAGATTTCACCTACAAGTTAGAAAATGCAAGCAACCATCTGATTGGTTGCTATGGACATCAGCCGTGATGTTTTACACAGTATGATAAATATGCCCATCACAGATGCCGAATATGCCCACCAATGAGAAGTCTGTAGTCAATCAACTTGCGGTTATCTAACATACAGAGATATCTGCAATTTTGACTCCCACTATTATGCTGCAGTACATTTTTAGGAGAGGACATGCTGCTGTTTAGTTTTTTGTTCCATTAACTTTGTGTATGTATGGCACATTCTTCGTGAATTTAAACACATGAATAGATGATGCTACTATTATTTTTATTATTTATTTACGAAGGGATGACAAATTTGACAAAGATTATACATCATTCACACCAGTTTCTATCCCAATGAAGCTTACTATCTAAGCAAGCGGCCCAGATTGGCCAATTGAGTGGGCTGGTGCAGGGCTGTTTGGATCTCTGTGTTCTAGAAATGCCAAGGTCTATTTTGAATCCCAGTCTGAGCTGATAGCGAAGGTTCCTATCCCATACATACATACACACTATGGTCAATTTTATGTGAAACTAAGGCAGTGCTAGTGGGCGGAGGCTACAACAGGGTGTTGTACCTACTGCCTGCACCTGCCAAAGCAACAAAGCTGCTGGATTTATCTGGCACGAGGTGTAGATTGTTGGCAGATCCAAGAGAGAAATTCTCTTTGAATGAATCCTTGCGGGAACATGTTTTTTTTAGTGCTCATAGACTTCTCTCTGGGGCTAGGTTAATGGCTCCCAATATCTGTATATTTAAAGGGATTCTGTGATTATTTTTATGATGTAGTTTTTATTTTTAAATTACACTGTTTACACTGCAAATAATTCACTCTACAATATAAAATGTTATTCCTGAACCAGCAAGTGTATTTGTTTTTATTTGAAATATTTGTGTGTAGGCAGCCATTTCAGGTTATTTTGCCTGGTCATGTGCATTCAGAAAGAGCCAGCACTTTAGGATGGAACTGCTTTCTGGCAGGCTGTTGTTTCTCCTACTCAATGTAACTTAATGTGTGGGACCTGGATATTACTACGGAGTGCTGTTCTTAGATCTACCAGGTTATCTGGTTACCTTCCCATTGTTTCCGTTGATAATCTGCTGTTGGGAAGGTACAGTACAGCAGTAACGAGTGACTGAAGTTTACCAGAGCACAAGTCACATGATTGGGGGCAGCTGGGAAACTGACAATTTGTCTAGCCCCATGTCAGATTTTAAAATTAAATATAAAAATTCTGTTTGCTCTTTTGAGAATTGGATTTCAGTGCAGAATTCTGCTCGAGCAGCAATATTAACCAATGCGTTTTGAAAAAAACATTTTTCCCCATGACAGTATCCCTTTAACAAAATACAGGTAAATGCATTAAGATTTTAATAAGTCAACCAAAAGAACAAATTATAGATAAAATGCAAAAGTTAAGGTCAAAATCAAAGGCATTCCTACAGAAAGTTCTCAAAGTGTTAAACTTACCTGTTTAAATACTTTCCCTCCAGCCTTCACTATATCTATCATGTCTGCCTCCGTGCAGTTACCAAGAACTCTGCAACAGCTCTGGGGAATTCCATGTGTTTTAAAGTACTGGGTTTGAGCCCAGTCAGTGTATGATTTAACACCACAGCACTGCAACTATACAGAAAAAGCAATGTATACATTTAGATGGTCAGAACAGTGTTTAGGGCAACTGTTCTACTTTGTGTATATGATAATGTCGTGATCATAGAGCAATTTAATAAACAGAAGAACTTTGGTATAACAAGTCTAGAAAAAGCTTAGAAACAAGAAACAGTAACATCAAAAAATTTAAGTGTTTTAAAGTAATACAAATATAATGCAGTGTTGCCCTGCACTGGTAAAACTACTATGTTTGCTTCAAAAACACTACTATAAGCTGCTTTTTAGCAATAGGGGCAGCCATTCAAAGGAAAAAAAGGCTCAAGTTACACAGCAGATAAGCTCTGTACAACATAATGTTGTTTTGTGTTTACTATTTACCCTGTGCCATATAGCCTTTTTTCAATTTCTGCCATTACTACACAGTAGCTTGTTTACATGAACTATTGTAGCGTTTCAGCAAACAGGGCAGTTTTACCAGTGCAGGGCAACACTACATGATAATTTCATTATTTTAAAACATTTTAAATTTTTGGTGTTACAGTTCCTTTAACAACAACAAAAAACACCATCAGTTTATCAGAGTAGAGGTATAATTGTAATAATTTAAGAACAGAGCCAGAAAAAGAAATAAAACACCAGATACATCCCCACAATCGCTTATTCATAATGGATAGGGCTGCTGTAACAATTGCAAATGAGAGTAACCATCAATATTTATCTCACAGATTTGATTTGTCACAGCTTTCATCCAATAGGTATGTAGCAGACATTCCCAAATGACTAAGCTTGAAAGGAAGTTTCAATGAGCTGGATGAGGTGGGGCCAGAAAATGTGGATACACTTACACAAAAGCAAAGAAACAGTGTTCTTGCAGGTTAGAGGTGGCCAATAGCTACAATAATATGTTACCACCATTCCTATTTGTGACAGTGTTGTTAAACATCAGTGCTACTTACTGTTCTCTGTATAGTATCCACAGCTTGGCTCCTGGGATCTCCTGTAGAATTGTACTGCTGGAGAGCTTCAAAGTAACCTTGTTCAAAACTGTTCTTAATCTGCAAATAAATACAAACATTGGAAAACCCCAGTTTAGAAACTCACCTAGATCAGGCTCACAGCAGCACATAGATTTAGATACTACTCTCAAAGAGTGAAGAAACAATTTTTCTACCCTTACCTCGTGCCTGAAAACCAAACCCACAATGGCTGCTATCAGTTCAATCAGGAAAATGACAGACAGGAACATTGCATACTAAAATGAGAAAAGGAGTAGTTAAAGATCTCAGGCACAAACATGCTGGCAAAGATCACGTTCCTCATCCTTCAGTAAAGCTAAAGCAGAAGGAAAGCTCCTGAAGCAGTTTATTGCCAATAGATTAGCCACAATAGTGCCAGCTAGAACCGTATATTTATTCTGCAGAATGCTTTACCATACCTGAGTAAACAGCTCTTGAAGTGTTCTCTGTTTGTTTAGGATAGCAGCTGCCATATTGGCTTGGTGTGACATCACTTCCTGCCTGAGTCTCTCCCCGCTCGCTAATAGCTCTGGACAGGAAGGGGAGGAGGGAGGGGGAGAGGAGCAAACTGAGCATGCTCAAGGCCGCGCCCTGGAGGTTTAAGCTGAAAACAGGAAGCCTAATACAGAAGCCCCTGTGTACACAATTGAAGAAAATAAATGCGGTGTTTCTTTTGACAGAGGTCTCAGAGCAGCACCAGGGTTTACTGGTGTATTCATATAGACCTTTCTAATAAAGCTTACTTAATTTTAGCCTTTTCTTCTACTTTAAGAACTACAGCTATAAAGATCAAACAAGACCCTGGTGCTAGTTTACATACATAGTTCCTGCATTGCACAGTGTAATTACACTGCACCTAATCAAACTGTTCAAAGCGAAGTAATGTTTGACTTTTACTCGCAGCTGCAATTGTGCAGTGTTTTAACTATGTTAGTAAATGACCCTGCTGTGAACACTGGATCATTCACAAAACAACCTAACGTTGTCTCCATGCATACATAAATTGTCACTTGCATAACAGAAGCCTGACAACATATCATTATTTAAAGGGAGCAAGTATTTTCCACGTGTATTGCTAAAGAGTCCAACTTCAAGGAGTCCCTTCCCTGGTTTATGTGTAAGACCTACAGATTGTCAGCTTCCTTAGATTTATGCACAAAAACAGCAGCTCACATAGTTGACACTATCTACCATGGACAAACATGGAAAAAAATGACACATGGGGAGGCAGATTTATCAAGATTCAAAGTTCGAGTTCATGGGAGTTTTTTTTTTTTTTTTTATAAACTCCCATGAACTCGAAATTAGACCAATCGAGATTTATTAAAAAATTCCAATTTTTCAAAGTTGGGTGAATACTATGGACCCAAAAACTTGTATCGAATTCGAATAGAGTTTTTCAAACTCCATTCGAGTTTATTTTGCACAAAAAACTTCAATGTCAGGAAGGCTGCAAACAACTCCAAATTGATCCCAGGACATCTTCCATAGGCTAAAACAGCAATTCGGCAGGATTTTGATGGCAAATAGTCGAGTTCTTAAAGGAAAACTATACCCCCAAAATGAATATTAAAGAATCTTACCAAACTAGAGTATATAAATATTACATCTCTTGCCTTAAACCATTTCATGATGGTCTCTTTGCTGCCTCAGAGATCACCTGACCAGAAATACTATAACTCCAACTGTAACTGGAAGAAGTGTGGATGCAAAAGACAGAACTCTGTCTGTTAATTGGCTCATGTGACCTAACATGTATAGTTTGTTTGGAATATTTGTGTGCACCGTTAATTATACGATCCCAGGGGGCTGTCCTTATTTATTTAAAATGGCAATTTTCTATTTATGATTAACTAATGGCATATACTACTAAAAAAGTATATTATTATGAAAATGGTTTATTTACATGAAGCAGTGTTTTACAT